>NW_023270389.1:17540073-17545307 GCF_011800145.1 Mirounga leonina
TTCTTCTTCTTCTTCTTCTTCTTCTTCTTCTTCTTCTTCTTCTTCTTTTTCTTCTTCTGTGTGTGGTGAGGGCACTTAAGATCTACCCTCTCAGGAAATTACTAGTATGCAATACACAGTTGTTAACTATTGTCACCATGCCCTATTTACATTTCCAGAAATTATTCATTATAATCATTCATAACTGAGACTTTGTATCCTTTGATCAATATCTCTCTATTTGCTCATCCCTCCAGTCCCTGGTAACAGCCATTCTACCCTCTGCTTCTATGAGATTATTTTAGATTCCACATATGTAAATGAGATCATTCACTATTTGTCTTTATGTGCCTGGCTTATTTCACTTAGCATAATGTCCTCCAGGTTCATCAATATTGTCACAAATGTCAGGTATTCCTTCTTTATAATGAAATAATATATGTTTCATTGTATATCATATTTTCTTTATACAGTCATCCATCATCAGACATTTTGGTTTTTTCAATGTCTTGGTTATTGTGAATAATGCTGCAATAAATAGGGGATTACAGATATCTCTTCAAGATCCTGATTTTATTTCTTTTGAATACATACCTGGAAGTGGGATTATGGATTATATAACAGTTCTATTTTTAATTATTAAGGAAACCTCCATACCATATTCCATAATGGTTGCATTAATTCATATTCCTACTAACAATGTATAAAGGTTCTCTTTTCTCCACATCCTCTCCAGCACTTATTATCTATCTTTTTTATAATAGTCATACTGACAGATGTAAGGTGATATCTTATTGTCATTTTTATTTGCATTAATGATTAGTTTTCATATATGTGGTAGTCATTTGTATATCTTCTTTTGAGAAATGTTTATTCAAGTTCTTTGCCAATTTTTAAATTGGATTATTTTTATTTATTATTTATTTATTTTTGTTATTGGGTTTTATGAGTTCCCCATGTATTTTGGATATTAACCCCTCATCCAAGATGGTTTGCAAATATATTCTCCCATTCCATAGGCTTTCACTCTGTTGACTATCTTCTTTATTGTACAGAAGATTTTCAGTCTGATGAAGTCCCACTTGTCTCATTCTGCTTTTGTTTCCTCTGTTTTTGTGTTATACCCCAAAATCATTGCTAATACCAATGTCAGGAAACTGTTTCCCTATGTTGTCTTCTAGTAGCTTCATAGTTTCAGGTCTTATGTTTAATCCATTTTAAGTTGATTTGTGTGTGTGTTGTAAGAGTTAAAATTCATTCTTTTGCTTGTGGACATCCAATTTTCCCATCACCGTTTGTTGGACAAACATGCTTTACCTACTTGTATTCTTGGCACTCTGGTCAGTTGTCAGTTGACTATATTTTCAGGCATTTATTTCTGGCCTCTATTCTATTCCATATGTCCTTAAGTGTGTCTTTATGCTAATACCATACTGTTTTAACTGCTATAGCTTTGTAATATGTATTTTAATTTACAAGTGTGATGCCTCCAACATTGTTCTTGCTCAAGATAGTTTTGGCTATTCAGGGATTTTTGTGGTTCCATATAGATTTTAGAATTATTTTTTATATTTCTGTAAGAAATGCAAGTGAGATATTGATAGACACTTCATTGAATCTGTACTTCATTTTGTATAGACTAGACATTTTAACAATATATTAAATCTTCCAATCTATGAACACAAGATACCTTCCCATTGATTTGTTTATTAATTTCTTTTACAAGCATTTTATGGTTTTTAGTCTACAAGTCTTTTGTACCTTAGCTAACTTTATCCTAAATATTTTCTTTTTGATGCTATGTAAATATATTGTTTTCCTATTTTCTTTTCAGATAGTACATTATTAGTGTATAGAGAGCAACTGATTTTTGTATGTTGATTTTGTGCTCTGCAACTTTACTGAATTCATTTATTAGTGCTAACAGTTTTTTTGCATTTGATAAGATGAAGCTGAGAATTATTGATTAAGGGAAAAGACCACCTTACAAAGTTTTGGATGTGTCTACATGTTCAAGGGAGTAGGAGGGGGTCATAATTTATTAAGAATTGTAAGTTTGGTTTAAAGCAGTATTTAAATGTGAGGGCTTGATAAGGACTGAGTCAGAATCATATACAGCTGTCCAGAATTGCTGTAAACAGATGGGAGAGAATTTTGAGAAAAGTATTCAAATAATCTTAGTGTGTAAATTGTTTGTTGAAGTTTTCCAATAAAAAGTTGATGGTTTTCCAGGAGTATCTATAATGAATCATGCAAACATTAGTGGGGCAGAGCAGTCCTGGAAGAGTAAAGAAATACTACTGATAATAGCAGAATAGCAAACTTATGTTAATGTGAACACTAAGGTGTGATTTAGATTCTCAGTGTCCAGTCTGAGTATGGGAGTACACAATTTTGAGGCATTAGTTCTCAATAGTATAATCTAGTTCACAGTGTTATGTTTTTACCTAATTAATGAGGAGTTATGCAGTTCACTGCATTAAACAATCTGTCTCTTCTCTGTGCTTCTAATTCCCCTGGGCCTTTTCTCTACATTCTCAAAATAGTTTTATTTAACACTAAATTGTGTCTATTTTCCAAATTAGCATTTGTAGCCTATTGAATAAAAGCAATTTGAATTTTTACAATATGGTTAAATATTTTTAGATGAACAGAACACAACAAAGTTCCAGTTATAAAGCAATTATTCTTCTTGGTAACATATTAAAATGTTTTATCTTATATTTTTTGAACAGTTTCTCAATACATGTTTATTTATCAATGAGTTCACGTCATATTAATATAAGGTGAATTTAAGAGTTGCAATAATTATGAAATTGAGGCAAACATTTAAGAAAAGAGGACTTTAAAACATATATATTTGTTTTCTACTTTATTATTTATCTATCTGGAAAAACAAGATTCTACCAACACTGCCTTTGCTCTTATTTCCATAACCCTTCTCCTAGGTTGTAGAAAATTTAAATTCTTTGACATTTTGGAAGAGGAAGAGTTGAATCAACTGTGAAATGTTTTCAGTATTTTTGAATTATTAATTGAATTATATTTTCTTTCAAGTTTGGTGGTGCATCTGATGCATTTGTTAAATGAATTCCTAAATAAACAGACTCTAAATATAACTATGCTGAAAAAAAAACATACAGAAAACTCTCTGGATACACACACACACACACACACACACACACACACTACTCTATTTATTTGACATGTGATCCTCTTTTATACATTTTCCACTAAGCATCAGTAGAGATGTTTATATGAAGTAGTATTTTGCCATCCATCTTAAAATGAATATCCCTAACCAGTATAATCCTACCAAATCCTACAAAACACCCTGGAGTTATTAGGGCAATGTCATGTATTAAAACTATACTTGTAATTTCTCAAAACAATTGTTCTAGAATTTTAAATCTATTGTTAGTAATTATTTTAATTATGGAAAAACACTATTTTGATTTTGGGGCAATTTAGAAGTAAGTTTGTTCAGAAAGATGGATAATCAAGCTGCATAATAATCTTTTGTTTAAAAATAATGTAAAATACTTCTAAAAGCAGTTATAGAAGGCAAATTTCAAAACTATTTTGAACAGAGTAGTATTATTTAAATAGGCATATACACTTTTGAAGTGAATACCTTAAGGAATACTAAACTTTGAGCTATGTAATTTCTATTGGACTCCTCCTTTATATTATTATAAAATTATTTTAATATTTTGCATAAGAATAATAATGATTTTCTTGCCATGTTTCTCCATTTCTTATTTCAGAAAAGTGAATTTGTCAAGGAAATAGAAATAAAGGTCAGATTTAAAAAAAAAAATTGTTGCTTTACAACTAAGAAGTAAAAACTAATAGAAAGGGGCACCTGAGTGGCTCAGTCGTTAAGCGCCTGCCTTCGGCTCAGTCATGATCCCAGTGTCCTGGGATCGAGCCCTGCATCGAGCCCGGCATCGGGCTCCCTGCTCGGCGGGAGGCCTGCTTCTCCCTCTTCCACTCCCCCTGCTTGTATTCCTCTCTCACTGTGTCTCTCTCTGTCAAATAAATAAATAAAATCTTTAAAAAAAAATAAAAATAAAAAAAACTAATAGAAAAAATATCTTTTTTTTCCCAAATTTTATTAAAGATTCACTGATAAATAGATGTTATTTGTTCAGATACAAAGTTAAGTCATAAAACATTTTATACATAGGAATTTTGACCAGAATAAGTAGTAAGACCACTCAAAAAGGATGATCCTGATCTAGGACACATGTAGGAGTTGTATCAGCCAGGTAGTGAAGGCACAGAGCCACAATTAACTACATGTGTTAGGGCTGGAAAAACACTTAACATCTCTGAACTTTACAGCAAATAAAATGCAATTCCCTCTAATTGTATAGTAATTAGATGCATGTTCTTCCCACTTAATGAAAATCTTTTCAAATATTTATCTCTCTTCACTCTTGTACAGATTGCACCTTCTACAAAACAACCTCCACATCTCTGCATTTCAGTATTTGGCCTGTCTTAATTTGAGTCTTATTTTTCATCCTGTTGTTTCTCCAACATTAGGCTACTCTGTTAGCTGAGTGTATCTGATTCTTTAAGACACTTCAGAAAGCTACTTTCCCTGTGAGAATCAACTCTATACAGTAGTATTAGGAGATGAACAGTGGAAACACTACTGTCGTAGTAACCACCATTTCACCCATTAGGGTGTGACATGGTTTTTGCTTTTATTTGTCTGCAATTATTTATTCTTTCCTACCGTGTCAAAACCTATTTTTCTCCTCAAAATGTCAGTTCCTTAGTTGAAGGATTACCGATGTTCAGTTTTACAAATTTGTGCAATTATAATGCAGAATCTATTTACTTCCCAGTAATTGGAGTATAGCCATCACTGCGGAAATAAAAGCAAGGCTTACAGTTCAGAGTAAGGAACAAAATCATATCATACAGCTTGTGCCAACAGGGTAGAACTCTACTTGGCCTCTGTGACACTCTGAGCATCAATGTAGAATTTTAATTGCAGTTTGTCTTCTGCAACAAGAAAACATGTTCTAAACACTTTCGTATAGCATTAATTCTGAAACTAAATTAAGGCTCTCACCTTATGATTTATGTTGATATACTAATGTTTCATGATGGAAAAAAAGCAATCTATAGGTAATACCACGTAGCTATGTACTATGTCTGGTTACTGCTATCACATTTAAATCAATTCTATTTTTGTCAACGTCTAGTGCGTTGGGGTCCCTGGGTAAGGGTCTACGAAA
>NW_023270389.1:17545317-17600818 GCF_011800145.1 Mirounga leonina
TCCTTAACATAATGTGATTGAGGTCCATATAAAGACACTGCCTTTTTCAAGCGACCAATATCTTCTATACCTATTCCTTCATAATATGGTGCTTGTGCCACCCCCTGGATTGGGGGAGGCCTGAGAACAGGAAAAGCAAAGACAGAATTACCTGCGCCACCCTCATCATCGCTATCCTCTAGCGCATCAAGTTCAGCTAAAGCAGCAGAAAGGAAAGGATTTTTAGAAGAAAGAGCTGGTGCAGACGGCAAAGGCGGAGCAGAGGGCTTCCTAGAGGGTTTCTTAGACTCTTCCGCCATAGCCATAACCTGCTGAAAAACCTTCAAACACAGCTCAATATCATTAGAAGCGACAGTAATACCATAGACAGCAAGTGAATGCTTCAGCATTCGAACATAAGGAGTAGAAGTTTCTTGTCCCATCACCCTGTACTTAATTAAGTTACTCACCCTTCCTGTACGTCCTTCAGGGTCCCTGTTTGGGCGCCAATTGTCAACGTCTAGTGCGTTGGGGTCCCTGGGTAAGGGTCTACGAAATCACCAGGACACAGGGGATGCAGAGCAAAGGCAGCACTTGCAACTGCATACTGCCGTTTATTTCTCACATAGCTATATACTCGCAGTGATCAGATAAACATAACAATGTGTACTTAAAGTATCAACCCAACATCCGTGAAGTGAAATATACACGAAATGCAATAAGAACAAAATACATCCTGTTTATGCTTGCAGAATAAAGAATTCTCTTAGCCATCCTTCCTTTGGAGACAACATGTTCTTTGTCTTTAGAAAGAACACTTCTGTTTAGAAAGACACACTTTAAGCTAGGCAAGAGCCACTTCCTGCTGATCCAGGCATTTAGGCCTTGCAACATGAGATAAGGGGAAGAGAACATTTTCTCCTCCTGGCCCAGGCCTGCCTGGCCGTCCTTAACCTCAGTGCAGTCCTCAAATGATCTGGGCCTGCAAGGGGCTTACAAGCCTACGTCATCTCATATTTTCTTGTGGAACTTTTCTTGTTATTATTTATGACTACAGACAGCACTAATAATGTATGTTGTCTGACCTATTTTATCTTCATACAGCCTCATTTTTCTTGTTTTGTGATAAGGAATGTACCTATGCTTGTTAATACCACTACCACTGTTCCAGGACTAACAGTCCCAAATTAGAATCCTTTTTCTTAGAGATGAACACTTATAACTCATATCTTCAACAAAAGAAGACATTTCTGGTTTAAGGTGAAAGCTATCTTTAAACAAAGACTAGCATTTTTGTGCTAGCCCTTTATCTAAAAATATATCATTCTAAAATTAATACAGATAACCAAACAAATTATAATTTTCCCCTTAAAAATTTTTCCTTAGGAGTATTTCCTAAAGGTAAGGTAGTTATCAGTCCCTACACAGTTTACCTACCAATTCTGATGTCATTATTTTACCTAAAAGATTTGTAGATCTATATATTCATTTCTACTTCTTCAGCCTCTAAGGCAATTCAGTTTTACATGTCTAAATATTTAAACTATTGCAGTGAACTACTCACTTAGGTCCAGTGACAGTACTTTTTATATGATTTACCTGATTTGTTCCCATAATTATTTTTAAGCATTTTTTAGGTTAATTTCCTAGTTAAGAATCCATTTATTCTTTCTAGCACCTACAATATTTTAAGCCTGTTAATAACCTCTGACTGTTTTTATCAGAATTGTGCCAGTCATTTCAAAGGCAAACTCCCAACTGCAAGCAATCCCTTACTTCTCAACTTAAATGGTTACTCTGTCACAATACACAAATTTATTGCCCTCTTCTCTTGCCTGGTTTATTTCCACTCCTATAGTTTGTATGGCACACAGATATTCTTGGAAATAATTCCTGCCTCCACAGTGTAAAGAAGTGTATCGAGGTCTGTTGTTTCCTTTCTATGGCATAAAATCATCTATATCCTGTTGTCTTTCCAGAAAAAAATTTCTTAATAAGTTGTTTCACAAAATATCATTCTTTTCACCCTAATCATCTTCGTTATCTTGACTGGGAATTTTTCACTGCATAAAATATTCCAGGGGAAGAGATATGATAATTTTTAGAAGGAATTAAAATCAACATATTCTGAATTATTATACATGCAAATGAACTTTTACTGTATCATTGTATTCAAATGTATGTATATTACATACACAAGTTGGTTTCCAAATTGTAATAATTATCTTTGTTTCAAATGTAATGAAGTTGAAAATTAGAGTTTAAAGAGAAAGGAAATATCTCAAATGCTTACTTTGATTAACTGAATGATATCTTTGTGTATATGGAATCAAAACAATGACTAATAAATTAGCCTCAAACAGATTTTGATAGGGTAAAATTCATAGGAAGCAATTGCTTATCATCATGTAGCTGTGCTAATTTGCTGGATTATTTAACTGTGTAGGATTTATAGAATTAGAGTCACAACAGATCTATCTATAATCAAAAACACGTGTATATTTCAATTGTTTTGAGAGTATGACTTCAGTTGTATAAATACTTTCGGATATTACACAAAAGTGAACTTTACATTTCATCTGAACACTATCCCATGTCTTTTTCCAAGTTAATTCAAATGATGCTCTATTAACTCAAATTAGTTATTCCTTTTAACAATAAAATCATTAAAAATATTTCAAATAATTAATACCAAATACTAGCTAGCACAATCAGTTGATTTATCTTTCATAATTCAGTCTTGTCCTTTGTCACATTCTAGAAATTAGATATCTTTATCTGTATTATTTGTACATGTAAGTAAAAGTACCCCAAAACACAACAACAAAACAGTGAATAAGAAACTCAGTGAATAATTCTTATTTTTTAAGTGAACAAAAAATTGTATATGAGGAGTTAAATTTCATCTCCAACATATTTTATTGTTGTCATTGTGATTGGTTGTCTAATAATACTGACCTCCTAAATGATATAAAATATGTAGAGATTCCTGAGCTCAACTCTACCTTGATGGGCTACTACAGATATACTAAAGTTATAAAATTGTCCTGCCTATACGGTCTATTTTCCAAATGTGCTAATTCTCTAGAAAATAGATATCACTGTTGCTCAATATAATTCCTTAATTCTACACAATATACTATTAGAATTGGAAGAGAAGTAACTATACCTAGAGAGAAACAACTCATCCTAATTTATTTTAATGAGACTAATAAAATGTTGATATCAAAGTCAGACAAAAATATTATAAGAAAAGGCAACCACAGACCCAAATATTCATGAATAAAAGAATATATATGTAAATTGATAGATATAAAATAAAATATTAGCAAATCAAGTCCAGCAATATATAACAGAGATAAATCATTACCAACTTGGATGTATCTTAGAATATAAGTATGTGTTAAGGCTTAAAAAGCAGTTTATATAATCTCCCATATATACAGATTAAAAACAAATGCTCGGGCACCTGGGTGGCTCAGTTGGTTAAGCGACTGCCTTCAGCTCAGGTCATGATCCCGGGGTCCTGGGATCGAGTCCTGCATCGGGCTCCCTGCTCTGCGGGGAGCCTGCTTCTCCCTCTCCCACTCCCCCTGCTTGTGTTCCCTCTCTCGCTGTGTCTCTCTCTGTCAAATAAATAGATGGAGTCTTTAAAAAAATAAAATAAAATAAAATAAAATAAAATAAATAAAAACAAATGCTCATCTTGATAGATACACAAAGAAGTAATTACTACAATTAAAGATAACATCCAATGAAGCACTGAGAACATTTGGCAAAACTAGAAATAAAATATAGAAGGGCATGTTTGTGGATACAAGGTACCTTTTTAAAAATACCACTACAGGGGCGCCTGGGTGGTTCAGTGGTTGGGAGTCTGCCTTCCGCTCGGGTCATGATCCCGGGGTCCTGGGATCGAGCCCCGCATCGGGCTCTCTGCTCCGCGGGAAGCCTGCTTCTCCCTCTCCCACTCCCCCTGCTTGTGTTCCCTCTCTCGCTATCTCTCTGTCAAATAAATAAATAAAACCTTTAAAATACCATAAAAATAAAAATAAAAATACCACTACATTCATATTAAAAGTTAAAAATCAGAAACAAGGCTAGATGTTCATTCTCATCACTTTTGTTCATTATTATACTACTGCACATAGATGGATGTATTTTGTTGAGGATGTGGGGTATCAGAAACTCATCACTGATGAGGATATAAATTGATACAGCTATTTTAGAAAAGGATTTCAAAGGAATATTTTTCTGGGTTTGAGAAACTGATTGTAAAATATATTAGGCAATAGAAAGAGCTGAGAATAGTTAAGGGTCACTTGAAGATTAAAAAAAGGATCTATTTTTTAGTATGTTTCATGTTGCAGTATGATTTTTGACAAAAGTGCCAAGGTAATTCAAAGGAAAAAGGATAACCAGTACAGTATGGATAGAATGTATATTAATGAAACAGAATATAGAATCCAGAAATAGACCCACTGACATAGCAGCGTGACAGGAAGATGAACGGGCATTGCAAAGAAATATGGACAAGATAAACTTTTCAATAAGTGACACTGCTGTATCAGTGTAACCACATTAAAAAAGGAAAATAAAACAAGTTGGTTTTTTTTCACTTTATCCCCAAATAAAGAATAAATTCTGAGTTGAATAACTAAACATGAAATAACAAATACAAAGTTTTGATAATATAATATTGGAAGATACCTTCATTATGTTAATAAGAGAAAAAATATTTAGATAAGACTGAAAAGATAATCTTCTCATAATGGAAGAGTTCAAGAATGCAATTCAAACACATGATTGCATTTGAAACCTCTGTTTCTTTCACACCCATCAGCATTAAATTGACCAAAACAAATAATCTGGTCAAGCCCAAAGTCAAGAGGTAATGAAATGCAATCTTCCATCATGAGGCCATGGCAAGCATTTAGATATATAATACCTACTGTGGAGTGAAAAATCAGAATCAATAATTCAGTCAACCACATCTTGAACACAAGGTAGAAAGAAAACATTGGCATTCATTTATTTCTAACCAAATATTGTATTTTTGCCATAGTAAATTTTTCATTCATTTTTTTTTTAAATCATGATACCACATTTGACAAATCAATGTATTTACTAAACAGTGAGTTGGGAAGCACAATTACAAGCTTTCCCTAACATAAGCATAAAATTTCTCTCTAGTAGAACCAAACAAGATTTTTAGACACTGCACATTTTTAATTTGAAAACTTCAGAGAACAAATTTATCCAAATTAGACAAGGACACATTCCAAGACTTAAGGGAAAAAAAAAATCAAGCGTTGTATAATATTTCCCAACTTATATATAAATATCCTATTTATAGTTCTTAAAAACGTAAATGTTCTATTTTCTTTTCAGGTGTAACTCAGCTTCATTTACATGTCATAGTTTACCTTACTGAAATATTTTTCTAGTTAAATATTGCAATTTCATGATTCAGTGTCTCACATTGCGCTTTTAATCATATTGCTTTTTCCAGGTTAATCTGTAAAGGGTTCACTGGGGAACTGCACAAAATATGGAACACTTCATGAATTTGCACATCATCCTTGTGCAGGGGCCATGATAATCTCCAATTTTAGCATATGTGCCGCCGAAGGGAGCACATAAATGTGTTATTTTGACATGTGTAGTTTTAGCAATAATTACCGTATTTCAGCTCAGGTATTTAAAAAAGTGTTTTTTACTAAAACTACAGAACATACTTATGTATAATATTAATGCTTTGTCTATAAAATATAATTCTAATCTGTCTTCCATTTACCCAATAACTTTGCAATTATGAAAATTTACTGTGTTTTGAAGCAAAGTGATTTGGCAAGATACCTCATATGTGTATTTTGGATGAATATAGGTAAAATATTCAAGTGATCTTAACATGAACTTATATTAAATTAATTATAACAATTGTCTATATTTATATGAAACTTTGCAATGAAATAAGCAAATAAATTGTGCAGATGAGAAAATTGAATTAAATTGATTATCTACGTTAGCTACCCACCTTACCCCTTTGTGCCAAAATTCAGAACATCACATTGGCTATATAAAACTAACTTTAAATTAAATATTATGCAATTTTAACCAACAGCCATTGAGATTTCAATGGCAGGAAGAGATACAAGTAACTGTTTTTATGAGACACCTTAAATTATAAAGGAGCATTGTAGATCTCAAATATTTTCTCTAGTGATTATAGGGTAGTACAATGTTTATTTAGGCTTGTTTGGAGTATCATTTTAATAAAGATTGGTTATAAGAATGGACTAATAAGAGAACCTCAAATAAAGCATCAAATTAAATCTCAGACCACTGTTTTTTAAAGCTAGAAAAATTATCAACTGCACCTATATTAACGCTGTTTTTGTATTTATGAAACTGCTGTAAAAAATGTGTGACTTTAACAATATGCACCTTTTAATCCATATTTTAAAAAGTAGATTGTATTATTACTACGACTTTTTTGTTGTTGATACCACAACTACGGCCTTCATGTATGAAGGCAAAGATGACTACCTATAAAAATATATGGGCTGAACATTTACACACATACACAGACATAGTATATACATATTTACACAAATACATATACAGCAGAAAAGACAAAAAGGAAATATATTTCATTTTGCACATTTTTTTCTGACTTTAAGAAAACAGCATCGTAGAGTTACAATTTTTTATTAATAATATGCTCCACAGAGTAGAATGAATCAAAGAGTCAGTATTTTCAATTTTATTAGCCAAAATACAAAATAAAATCTTGATTTCATTTTAGATGACAAGTAAAAAGTGATAAGAACATTTGAAAAATCATTTGTCAGAAAAAAAAAAATAACAGTATCACTTGAAAAACAGGTAAGGAAAATAAGTTAATTAAATGCATAAATATACACCAGGTAAAATTATTATTTTTAGATACCTATTTTTAGAGTAAGATAATGTATATAAAATGTTTTTTTAGAAAAATTTTAATCTATTTATTCTTTTTTATTAAGATAATTTTTTGGAAAAGTTTAAGTTCATAGCAAAATTGAGGAGAAGTTACAGAGATTTCCCAAATTCCTCTTGCCTTCACACATACCTTGTCTTCTCCATTATTAACATTCCCCACCAGAGTGGTACATTTCTAACAGCTGATGAACCTAAATTGACACACCATAATCACTCAAAGTCCAAAGTTTACATTATAGTTCACTTTTGGTTTTAACATTCCATGGAATGTTAAATTATTTATTGATAAATATATAATGATATGTATCCATCATTATAGTACCATACAGGTATTTTTATCATACCAAATATTTTTTGTGCTCTACCTATTCATCCCTCCACTCCCCCCTCCAAGCCAAACCTGGCAATCCCTAGTATTTTTACTGTCTCCACAGTTTTGTCTTTTCCAGTATGTCATGTAGTTGGAATCATACAGTATGTAGTTTTTCCAGATTGATTACTTTCACTTTGTAATGGGCAGTTAGAATTCTTCCATGACTTTTCATGGACTGATAGCTCATTTCTTTTTGTACTGAATAATATTCTATTGTCTAGATGCACCACCGTTTATTATCTATTCACCTACTGAAGGATATCTTGGTTGCTTCTAATTTGGCAATTATGAATAAAGCTGCTATAAGCATCTGTGTGCAGATTTCTCTGTGGACATAAGCTTTCAACTCCTT
The DNA here is from genome assembly GCF_011800145.1 of Mirounga leonina. Lineage (NCBI taxonomy): Eukaryota > Metazoa > Chordata > Mammalia > Carnivora > Phocidae > Mirounga > Mirounga leonina. Next base: position 17,553,006 of record NW_023270389.1, read on the forward strand.
TTAATAAACTCCAAGCCTCCTTCTAACAACCATATGAGTGAACTTTGAAGACTTCCAATAGCCATTTGAGCCTGAAAATGGATTTACCCCCAATCTTTGAGGTGCCTGCATGTCCAGCTAACAAAGTGATGTAGAGATTTTGATCCAGAACCACCTAGATAAAATAATTACTGGATTCCTCTCCCACAGATACCATGGAAGAAAAAAAGTTTATTATTTTAAACATTAAGTTTATAATACTTTGTTACATAGCAATAGATAACTAATGTGTGCGATAATTTAAAAAATTTAGTCAACACATATTTCTTGAACACCTACTGAATGCCAGACATTGTTCAAAGTACCACAGATTCAATTGTCAAGAAGAAATAGGATAACTGATTGCATTGTGATAATTTCTTTTTTCTTGATTAGAATTTCTTGCTTAGTTTTAATTTTCCTTTGAATAAAATTGTAACTATATACCTTAGTAATTGAAAGCAATTAAACTTTTAATATGAGACAGATTTCGTATTAACTCATTTCTTCATCATAACAATATTTTGAGATAGAAATTTGTGCCAATACTAGACTATTATTGCATATAAAAACCAAATTCACACTTCTATACTCTGAAATTCCAGGGCTAGGCTGTGTAAGCTTGTTTAAACTTTAATGGCTGGTTCTCTATGAGATTTTGCCAATATGGGGCACTTTAGAGAAACTAGAAGGCAGGAGGGAATAGGAAGGGATATGCTTCTTCCTGTTTTCTCAGAGTTCTACCGAATGTTGCCTTAGCAATACTCCACATTAGTAGATAAAGTTGATTCTACTCTCCACCTATGCTTGTTACTCCCAGAAACAGCCCTAAACTTACTCTTTAGAACTGCCAACATCAGAAACACATCCTCAGAGGTCTAGGTTTTTGACCGACAGGGCCCTTCTCCAAAAGTCTGGGTTCTTCCTAGGAGTTACCATTTGCATGTTACTTCAATGTTCAATATTCGATATTTCTTTCAGTTATCCAAAACTTGTAAACAATTCTTTTTTTTTTAAGATTTTATTTATTTATTTGACAGAGAGAGACACAGTGAGAGAGGGGACACAAGCAGGGGGAGTGGGAAAGGGAGAAGCAGGCTTCCCGCGGAGCAGGGAGCCCAATGCGGGGCTCGATCCCAGGACCCTGGGATCATGACCTGAGCCAAAGGCAGACGCTTAATGACTGAGCCACCCAGGCGTCCTGTAAACAATTCTTAACATTAATTTCTCTTTCTTAAAATGCTTAGTGTGGTTTCTGTTTTCTAAGTGGACCCCAAATATTATAGTATTTTGTTTTTTCTCATGTCACTCAAGGTCATAGAATATCTGAGTGGAAATGCTGAGTTGAAACTCAAGTGCTATGGCCAAAGAGCTCTTGCATTTAATGAGTAATCTCTTTTGTTATGAGTTGTAATATATAGTTTTCTCAAAATTATTAGTTTTAGATATTCTGAATTAAAAAAAAATAACCTGCTTTAGATCTGAGATAAATCAGATTTATAAGAAGCAGAAATTTTACCCAATATCATGTATTACTCCTGATTTTGAGAACATGACTAGCTGTGAAGCAGAGGTAAAATCGAAGTAAGTCAGTAACAGCCAACTCAGCCTCCCCATTTCTTTCTTGCAACATTAGAGATGTCGACTAGCATTTAAATGTGAGGTTAACAAAAGATACTTTACACAAAAGGGGGATATTTGATTTAAGAAACCTCTTCCATTTTATAGTCGAATAATTGCACTATTTAATGATATTTTGCAAAGAGCCAACAAATAAATCTATACATTCCAGATTTGTTTTCCATAAAAGTTCTAGAGAGAATAGGTACATTCTCTTTTTTTAATTTCTTTTTTTTCTATTTTAATTAATTAATTTTTAAAAATAATACTCGTTAGTGAACATAGAGTACATCATTAGTTTTTGATGTAATGTTCAATGATTCATTAGTTGTGTATAACACCCATTGTTCCTCACACATGAGCCCTCCTTAACAACCATCACCCAGTTACTGAACAGGTACATTCTATAAAAAAAATATTCCATAGGTAAGGACTCTTTCACTTTTAAATACCATTAATGCATTAATTATGAGTTCTGCCAATAGCATGTATTTAAGGGAGTTTTACTGGACCATTTTATTCCCCCCTGGTCTGTCTCTAAAGAAAATTTAAAAAATACATTTCACGTCCACTACTAATGCTTTAGGTCTCTAGCTGATAGTTGCTTAGACATTATTTTGTTTTTGTGATATGCTTGCCTTTTATAATTTTAAGTGTATGGGACTTGGAGTTATACTTCAGTGCAGCCTAATTCTTGCTTTGTTCAATTATACTCTCAGAATTTAAGCTGTGATCATTCAAACTGTTGCTTTAAATTGTTAATATTTGGGATTTTTGTTAACCTCTATAAGATATTTTTAATTTTTAAATATGTATAAGATACACATAATTGTATGTATTTGTGTGTGTCTATACACATACATATTAATAGATATGGTTAGTGATAAGAAAACAATGAGCTTAATTGGATTTAGACAGAATATTGCTCATGGCACTGAAGAGAACATGAACTTCATGTTCACGTTAGATTCCTTTGTCTTTCAAGCATGGGAATAACACAGAATGTGCCTAGATAGATGTTGAGTACACAGTGATCTGTGTCACAGTTGAGAAATAGTTTAGGGAACCCGATCTTACCAGAGACTGCTGACAAACTACCCACACTTTGCCTATGAGAAACATTTTATTTTGTTTTATTTTATTTTTTCCTGGAATATAAGCAAACCTTCTCCAGAAGAAGGAAGGAGACTTGACATGGATTATCTCCACATATAAACTGACTTTGATATTTGCCTTTGATATAGAGAGGAAAATACTTCATGATCAAAAATGATGGGTGGAGAGGCACCTGGGTGGCTCAGTTGCTTAAACGGCTGCCTTCAGCTCGGGTCATGATCTCAGGGTCCTGGGATCGAGCCCCATATCGGGCTCCCTACTCAGTGGGGAGTCTGCTTCTCCCTCTCCCTCTGCCATTCTCTTGCTCACGCTCTCTCTCTCTCTCAAATAAATGAATAAAATCTTTAAAAAAAAGACAGGTGGAGATCAACTTACTGTCTATGAATTTATGTATCATCTGCAGCTCCTGTGCTTTACCAGTAAAACTTTTTTATCTCTGTTGTAAAATAATTCACATAACAACAGAATTTATGTTTGACAAATAGTATATGTTCTTTTAGACTTTATAATTCTAACATTTTCTTCAAAAGGCAATAAAATATTAAAGTAAAATATGCAAATACATCCAGAGACCTACACATATATAGCATCCCCTAGCAACAGTGTGTTAGTACTTCCTGAAGTGCAAATCCCAGATGTTATTAAATACAAAAAGCCACATTTCTGACTTTGTTAAGAAAAATCTGAATTGTAAGAACCAGCAAACACATAACATGGTTGGTGTCCCTGAATAAGAAATAAAAGCAATAAGAATTAAATTGCAATGTAACTGAGGGAAACCACATTAAGAATGGACTAACATTGGCATTGGAACACTTACTGAAAAAAACAAAACTAAAGCATGCATTCATACCTCATTTTTTAAAACTTTTTTCCTTTTTCTTTGACGTTACATTTCTGGAAAAGAAGTAAGGGTGTTTCTGCTTTCCAGTTATAAGATAAATAAATACTAGGGATTTAATGTACAACATTAAATGATGCCTACAGTTAACAGTGCTGTATTATATATAGAAAAGAGGTTAAAAGAGTAAAATCCTAAGAGTTCTCATCATAAATAGAATTTCTTTTTCTTTTTTCTTTTCTTTTTTTATATTGTATCTATATAAGTGGATAGATGTTAGCTGAACCTACTGTGATACTCATTTCAAAATATATGTAAATCAAGTCATCATGCCCATACACCTTAAATCTATTCAGTGATGTATGTCAATTACTTCACAATAAAACTGGAAAAATGTTTTTCTTTCCTTGAATAAAATTAGAAATTTCTTAACTCCAAAATTCTTAATCCTAAAACTATTCTTGAATGATGAATTACCCAAACTGATTATTTTATTTTTTGACAGTTTTGTGGGGTGCTTTTTAAAAATATTTTTTATTAACATATATTGTTTGTTTCAGGGGTACAGGTCTGTGATTCATCAGTCTTACACAATTCACAGTGCTCACCATGGTACATACCCTCCCCAAAATTTTCAAATTGTAAAAGGCATTTACTTGTAATAGCTTAGAAAATTCAGAAAGAACAGTGATGGAGTTTAAAATAGGGGGACTGGGTATAAGGCAATAGTGATCTTCATTAATTCTGGTACATATCATTCTTCTTTTCTCTCTAATGGCTGAGGTAGGTACTAGCTACTGGTGGTAAACTCTAGTAATTTTCCCTGTTCTATATTGAATAAGATCATTTCTTTAAGTGTTTTTACAGTATCTGACATATACTAAAAATATTAATATAAATGTTAATTTATTTTTTCCTAATTCTACTCTGTAGCCTCTCAAGAATGTATTCTAATGTTTTTTTCCTTGAATGCGTAAACTATAATGGATTAGAGATGTTTATATACAAATATTATTAGACTTATTTTATATAAGACGTGAATCTTCAGGTAACACTAAATACTTCTCCTGAGCACTTTAAATTTTTTTGTTTTTTTAAATCAGCTTTATTTGTGTATAATTTACATAAATAAAAAGCAAAAATTTTAAGTGTGCAATATCTATTAATTTTTCCATAATGGCCTTGTATCTTGAAACTTTGCTAAACACATTGACCTCGCTACTAGCTCGTTATAGATTTGTTAGGATTTTTCTAGATAAAAATCATGATAACTGCAAAAAATATATATTTCCTTTGTTTTCCAATCTATTACATTTTTTTTTCTTTTTTTGTGCAGGAATAATTGACATACAACATTATATTAGTTTCAGGTGTACAATATAATGATTTGACATTTGTATACATTGCAAAATGGTCACCACAATAGGTCTAGTTAACATCTGTCACCATATATAGTTTACAAAATTTTTTTCTTGTGATAAGGATTTTTAAGATCTACTCCCTTAGCAACTTTCAAATATGAAATACAGTATTCTAACTATAATTACCATGCTGTACATTACATCACCATAACTTATTTAACTGGAAGTCTGCGCCTTTTTTTCCCCTCTTTCTTGACCTTATTACACTGTAGCAATTCTGAATAATATGCTAAAAGCTGACTCTCTTGTCTTGCTCCAGACATAAAGAAAAAAACATTTAAATAAATATGAATGTTTGCTGTTTTAGGTTTATTTGTTTTTGCGGGTATGCTCAAATGTTTCTGCACCTCTTAAGATAAAAATATGCCTTTTTTAAGTCTGTTAATGTGGTTTCCTATTATTACTCTAACAAATTACCCCAAATTTAGTTTTAAAACAACACAATTCTGTGTTAAAACAACACAAATGTATTCTCCTACATCCTGGAGGTTGGAACTCTGACATGGATCTCACTGTGTTAAAATCGAAGTATCTTCAGGCTTTTGTTTCTGCTGGCAATTCTAAGGACAACTCTAAGGGTAAGTTCATACCTTCCAGCTTCTAAAGACTACATTTATTACCTTAGCTCATGGTCCCTTTCTCCATCTTCAAAACCAGCAACAACTGATTGAGTCTTTCTCATGCTGTTTTACTCTGACACTCCTATTCTGTAGTTAAATTTCCCTCTACTTCCCTTATAAGGATACTTTTTTAAAATTTAGGGGCTATGTGTATAAATCAGGATAATCTTATCTCATGATGCCTCACTTAATTACATCTACAAAATCTCTTTGACCGTGTAAGTTAACATGTTCAAAGATTCCAGGGATTCAGACACTGACATTTTGGTGGGAAATTCAGACTATCACATGATAAATCAAACTTGCATTCCTGGGACAAACAGTACTTGGTCATGATATATTCTGTGTCTTGCATTTTATTGATTTGGTATGCTATAAAATAAAATTGAGGGCATTTGTGTCTATGTTCATGAAGGATATTAGTCTGTAGTTTCTTTTCTTGTGATGACTGTCTGGTTTTAGTATTAGGATAATGTTGTCCTTGTATAAAGAGCTAAGGAATACTCCATCCCCTTCTAATTTCTGGCATAACTTATGTAGAATAGGTATTAATTCTTTACATATGTTTGTTAGAATTCAGCACTATGTAAAAAGTATAAATCAACATTACCGGGTGCCTGGGTGGCTCAGTTGGTTAAGCATCTGCCTTCTGCTCAGGTCCTGATCCCAATGTCCTGGGATCCAGTCCAGTTTCGGGGCTCCCTGCTCGGTGGGTAATCTGCTTCTCTGCCCCTCTCCTGGCTCATGTGTTCTCTCTTTCTCAAATAAATAAATAAATAAAATCTTTAAGAAAAAAATCAACATAACCAAGTGTGACTTGTACCAGCAATTCAGAATTCATTCAACATTCAAAATTCAGTCAATCAATGAAAGTCACTATGTTAGACAGAAAAAGAAACACCTTTATCTCAGTGATGCAGTAAATCACTTGAAAAATTCAACGCTTATTCATAATCTTAAAAAAACCTTAGCAAATTAGAAATAAAAAGGAACATCCTCAATAGGTAAATGGGTGAACTTATTGTTGTATATTACACAATGGAATAAACCTACTGATTCTCACATTGATTCTCAATGTTAAATGTAAAAATATTGACATCTAATATATATATACTGCATAATTCTATTTATGTGAAACTGATGGATAAGCAAGACCTGATGGAAATAAAAACAATGATTGCCTCTGGATGATAGAAACTAACTTGAAGGGAACATGATTAAACTTTCTGGGGAAAGGAACATGTTCTATATCTTGATCGTATTTTTGCTTACAGACTTGTTTAAATTTTTCAAAATTCATCAAATTTTACACTTACAGTCACTGTACTAAATTTACCCAAATTAAAAAACAAACATATAAATAAGAGTTGAGGGCGCCTGGGTGGCTCAGTTGGTTAAGCAACTGCCTTCGGCTCGGGTCATGATCCCGGAGTCCCGGGATCGAGTCCCGCATCAGGCTCCCTGCTCAGCAGGGAGTCTGCTTCTCCCTCTGACCCTCTTCCCTCTCGTGCTCTCTGTCTCTCATTCTCTCTCTCTCAAATAAATAAATAAATAAATAAATAAATAAATAAATAAATAAGAGTTGACAAACAAAAAAGTAACAACTATTTGTGCGAAATGTTCTCCTATTTACCAGCATGTTGGATATAACACCGATTAAATTTTGAACTTTTTGTAGCATGCATTAATATTTCTTATCTGTATGCATTTATCTCCTGTGCACTTATAAATGAACTTCTTAAAATGTAATTAAAGGATGAAATAAATCTATTTTATATAGATCACCAATAACTCTTTTTGTTATAGAGATATTGAGAAAGGAGCATAGCTCTAATAAGAACATCTTGTTCCCATTTTCTCAAATATACAGCTCTGCTATAAATAGGTTTCCACAGAAACACCTACTGCTTATCAAAGTTTGAGCCAAGAAAATCTCAAATGTACTTTTTTAATGCAACTGAAACTTTGATAGAAAAGTTTTCTTTCATCATTTTTTTCAATATTCTTTTAATTTACCCAATTCCTCTAAATCTTCACCAAAAAAATCTGATTTGGGGAAGACTCCCCAGTGTTCAATTCTCTCAAATCTTACTCTTCATTCTCTTAACTTCATACCTCAACTAAATCTTTAAAAAAGCCTTTTAACTACAGTGTCAATTAGCCCTGAAATATATTAGGATAAAAGCATTGTAACCGTAAACTGAATTGTACTTGAAGTATTTTTATACAAAGCTACTATATTTCCCTGTTGCTATTTCAACTATTTTGTTGTTATTGTTAATTAGTTGAAAAGGAACATAGATAAGTGTATGGTTAATTGTATCTAGTTCTCAGTTTTTTATTCATGAGATATTATATGACAAATAATTCAACATATTCTACCTAATAATATAATGGAATAATATTATAGAAGATGCAAGCACATTATTATCCATACAATTTTAACAATTAAAAACTTGAAAATAACATAATCTTCTCCCTCAGCAGTCTCCAAATCCAGTTAGCCAAAGAGATTGCTTAATTCTATGTCCTAGATCTTTCTAATAGCCATCATATCATTTAGAGATACTTCAGATCTAATTATCTCTTTCTTTGTGTTTAATTCCCTCAGATCAAATCCCCAGTTTTCATATTTCCCCACAGCCTTCCTTCTACTAGATAATAAATTTTGCTGCATCCTCAAAGTCTTCAGTGATTGTTTCTTATTTTTTTTCCTTTAATTTAATCACTTCCCAGCTAAGTTGCTCAAATGATAATTAGGAACTAATAATCGTGTAAAGCTAGAACAGATTGTAACATGATTTACTGTTATAATAACAGTAGGTATGGAAAAATCTGGTGGTAATTAACAGATGTTGATAACATATATGAAGGCCTAACAAGTAAGGTTCTTTTGGGCTATAATTGTTACTGCAAAGCATGAGACAAATAACTTACTAATTGGAGAAAGAAACTTAATGCAATGACTTGTGTACTATGCAAAACATTTAAATATACTATTTAGGTATGGCTAGCTTTTGTCTGGAAAACTTCAAACATAGAGCTTTGAAAAATGTGTATATATAATTTATATTGTTTATAGTCTTTATTTAGAAATGAATAGACTAACTACTGTGTTACACTACTCTATCTATAGTATCCTATATTTATTACCTTATGGTACTTAATAGCAAACATAATACTTTTAATGGCAATTGAAGAATTACCATTGCACAATCTCATAGATATAAGGTTGTAAGTTCCTTTACTTTTTATTTTTTTGATAAATACAAAAAATATAAAATAGCTATTTCAAGTCTATCAATATAAAGCAACTACATAAAGCAATTCAGAAAGGGGGAAGAGAGAGATCACAACCCAATGCGTACTTTTAGAAAGGAAAATAAAACATCACAGCCCCCATCTTCAATCCATGGTCTTTTTGTTTGGTTAATGCTTTGTGGAAGATAGTGGGGATAGCATCTCAAAAAAGAAGTGGATTACATCAGTCTCTGGCTGAGAGTTCTTCTAACTTGTTTCCTGTAAGCCAGTGGTTCTCAACCTGAGAACCACTTGCCGTTGCTTGTTAAGTTGTCTTAAAAATATGGATGCTCCTCCCAGTTCCAGGACAATTAAATCACTAATATTACTGGTGATGATATATTGATAATTTTAAAGCTTCACAAATCAAATTCTGCTGTGTATCTAGGATGAGAAAACTGGTCTACAATATCCTTCCCTCTCCTTCTCCCTGCCCTTTAGGACAACAGCTACTGCTGAAAGGATTCTTCCCTAATCTGATGCATTTGAAACTGACTTACATCAAACACACTGATTTTTTTCATAAAAGGCTTGATTATAAGACTAGAAGTTTAATTAGTAGCTCAATTACAACATCAGTCTTATGCAGACAGAGTTTGGTATTGTGAGGAAACATGTTTTATCCAAGTCATGTTGGCCTATAGGAAGTTATTTCTGGTCTATTGTATATTTAAAACAAAACATGCACACAATTTAATATCATGCATAGTATTACTTTCTTCTTCCAGCCCTCAAGGAAAAGAAATCATAATACAGTATGTCAAAATTCCTTTTAATCAGACGGATACTTATGTTAACTTTTCTCATTTTTAGGGTGAAATAATCACAATTAAGTCATTAAGAAGTTTACATAATATCATTTCTAATTTAGAATAGGAATGATATTAATCATACTAACATAGAAACCCATATTAAATTATAGTATGTTTTAAAGATATGTATTTTAAGTAAAATAGCTCTAAACTGTTATACTGCCTGTTAAACAATACACCTGATATCTTACTTTATCAAGTAATTGAAGTTATCAAAGGCATCCATGAAAGGAAAAAGACATCCGTGTAGCGATCTTTAGATTGTGATAAAACCACTTATTCATAATTACTTTTTGTAATTATTTTTCCTTATAATTTTCCCTCATTATTCTCATTATTTCTCTATACATTCTTCAGCTATATAGGAAACATAATTGACATCCTTCTCTATTGTAGGCACTGGAGTTATAATAATGCTTTTCTCATAATGATAGCTGTCTATCAGCAGATTCAGACATGTAAAGCAAAAATATTATTTTCATAATTTCGTAAGTGTATCAAAAGAGAAAAGGTTAGTATGTTATGATATGATAAGGTGTGATCGCTAAGAAAGTTGAGGATGTTGAGAAAGCTGACCTGCTGAGTCGACCTTGAGCTATGTCTTAAATGAGAAGTAGGCATTCAGATTAGTAGATTATGACATGTACCAGTTTTTACAACCTGGGAAAGCAACTACTACAGAAGTATCTGTTAGGATTATGTCAACAATAGGAGTCTACAGGTTACTAAATTTTTTATGTATAGTTAATAAAGTACTTAAAAATGATTCTACATTAAATGTTTTAGTTTAGTACAATAAACTTTTAATGAGTATTAACAATCAAGCATGGCAACAGTCACATGAAAAGATCTTCAACATCACTAATCACCAAGGAAATGCAAACAAAACCACAAGGAGATATCACCTCATCCTTGTCAGAATGGCTATTATCAGAAAGATAAGAAATAACAAGTGTTAGCAGGGATGTGGAGAGAAGAGAACCCTCATACCCTGTTGGTGAAAGGTGAAGTGATACGACTGCTGTGGAAACATCATAGAGGTTCTACAAAAATAAAAATAATAAAAATAGAACCATCATATGATCCAACAGTTCCATTTCTGTCTATCTGAAGAAAACAAAAACACTAATTTGAAAAGATCTACGTTCCCCTATGTTTATTGCATTGTTTACAATAGCCAAGATATGAAAACAACCTAAATGTTCACTGATAGATGAATGGATAAAGAAGATGTAGTATGTGTATGTATGTACATAACCGTAAAAAAGAATAAAATCTTGCTATTTGTGACAACACGGGTGGACCTTGAAGGTATTTTGCTAACTGAAATAAGTCAGACAGAGAAAAACATACACTACATGATTTCACTTAAAAGTGGAATCTAAGAAACAATATGAAATAAAACCCTGACTCAGAGAGAACAGAGTGGTGGCCGCCAGAGGGGAGGGAAGTTGAGGGGATTAATATATAAAGGGGATCAAGAGATACAAACTTACAGTTATAAAATAAATAAGTCATGGTTATATAATGTACAGCTTGGGGAATACAGTCCATAAAGTTGCATTAACTTTGTACGGTGATAAATAGCAACAGACTTGTGGTGTTCAGTTTGTATTGTACACAAATATTGAATCACTACATTTTAGGCCTGAAAATAATATAATATTGTATGTCAATTATACTCCAATTTTTAAAAATGGGAAAATCTTAAAACATGGGTTTTAAAGATCCCAAATTGAAAGAAATGGAAATGAAGTTGTATTTTTTGAGCTCCTAATATATACTAAACACTTTAAATATAACATCTATTTATTTTCAAAACACTTTTCTAATGTGGACTGTTAAATCTACTTCACAGATGTGGAAGCAGAGTATATGTGAAGTTAGACAAACTGCCAAATCACAAGGGTATGTCTGATTTCAATCAAAATCTTTTTATTCTAAAGCAGATTTTGTTTGTTTGCTTGTTGTCCTCCTTGTATCTCAAATTACTCAGGACACCGAAAGCAGCAGAAACACTTTCACACAGTCTGTTTGTCAGTTGAGGACACATATTTCTCTTATATACTTTATACTTTTAAATTGTACTTATTAGAAAAAAAGATAGATGCTATGTTTCCTGTGAAATTTCATTTTCACTTTTGTCTAGGTTGAAAGAAAACAGACTAGTGACAGAGCAGAAGAGCGGGAAAGAGAGACAGAGCACAGGCAGTGAGGAATGTGATTAGGATAATTTCATCAAGAGATTTTAAGTAGTCAAACATTTTGGCAATTATCATAGCAATTTCCAAAGCAGCCCTGAGTGCCCTTTTATGAAAACATATTTGAGCCACACTTTGAGAGGATATTCATCTCCAGGAGACTATATCTGAGGAAATTGCATTAGGAGATAACTTCTAGGTGGAAATATGCTGAAATAAGCATCAGTCTAAAATTGTCTCAAGTCTATCACTGCATAAAATTTGCACATATGCAAACCAAAAAAGACTATGCCTTTTTAAAAAATCTCTACCTTTGGTAAAATTTAAGAACAAGAGTTTCTAAGGGCTACTTGATACATCAATGGATGTGATCCTTACTGTGTAAAATGATATCTTCTCATATGTGTAGAAAATTAATAGAAACTTATTAAAATACTAACTGTAGGCAACTCTGACTGGTAGAATGACAGGTGATTTTCATTTCTTCTTTATATTTTTCTGTAATGCTCAAAACCTTACCTGCCCATTATTTTTGTCGCTTTTAGTACAGTTCATAACTGTAAGAACAGCTGCAAAAAAAATCTCAAGCTGTGCACTCCCCAAACCATACTGTGCCAGAGCAGACCACATGGAAATTCTAGTACAGACATTTCACTCTCATGTAAATTTGGACATTTTTCTTTCTACAAACCTGGCTTTCTCCACTAGCTGGTTACCCATTGTTCATCAAAACACACATATTCTCATTTGTCCTTTCGCAGAGTTTTCTCAAATACATTCTTCCCCCAAGTTCTCCCCCAGTTCTCATCATATGATATCCTGCAACACAAATTATTTTTTTCTTCTTAGTGCATCATGCTAGATCTGCTGTTGGCACCTTTGACTCTTTCTAGAATCATCAGACCTTCCCTACTCCTTAGCAAGATGAACTATTCCAATCACAAATCTCAATGTAGATTTTATTTATTCTTCCTGACTTTCCACTTCTGTGTTAGTTGCTTCTGCTATGTGGCCCTACATTATGTTGCTTTTTTGTGATGAAAGCACTTACTATATATATTTTGATAAAAGTGATTTTTTATTATGTTCAATTAGCCAAAATATAGTACATCATTAGGTTTTTTTTTTTTTTTTTTAAAGATTTTATTTATTTATTTGACAGAGAGAGACACAGCGAGAGAGGGAACACAAGCAGGGGGAGTGGGAGAGGGAGAAGCAGGCTTCCCGCTGAGCAGGGAGCCCGATGCGGGGCTCGATGCCAGGACCCTGGGATCATGACCTGCGCTGAAGGCAGACGCTTAGCGACTGAGCCACCCAGGCGCCCCATCATTAGTTTTTGATGTAGTGTTCAATGATTCATTAGTTGTGTATAACACCCAGTGCTCATCACCACACGTGCCCTCCTTAATACTCATCACGTGATTACCCCACCCCACCCCCCTCCCTTCTGTAACCCTCAGTTTGTTTCCCAGAGTCCAGAGTCTCTCATGGTTCGTCTCCCTCTCTGATTTCTTCCCATTCAGTTTTCCCTCCCCTCCCCTGTCGTCCTCTGGATTATAAACTGATTTGTTTTTAAAGTGTCTCCCCTATCAGATTTGCATGAGAAATTATATATGTGTACACACTACTCATCTAACATGTGTGTGTGAATATATATATAGTTTAAAGAATATCAGAAAACTTGCAATTGCTACCATAAAGAATACGAAAGAAATGGGACTAAGAGAGACATAGGAGATTATTGTGCAGTTTCTGATATAAAGTCCGTGGATTTACAGTGTCTCTACTCTTTGTGGTTGTCTACACATTTCTAACACCTGGAATACAGATTTCAGGGAAGGGAAACTGCACAAGGCAGTTAATTAATTGAAAGCGAGTGTATAAGTAATGAGGCATTGACTAGAAGGTATATTTGGAAGCAGATGTATTGATAGTAACCATTAGGAAGCAAATCAAATAGTTAGGGGTTAGAAGGCCCCACAGGCTTAATACAGATATAATAAAATATTTAACAAGTTGATAAAATAATTATTGATCATTTCAATCAATTGGTCTTCCAATATCAACTCCCTTGCTCCCTCGATGTTCTTTCACAATTGCCCTCCAAAATTCAACCTCTGAATCAACCAACACTCTTCTCCATTTCTAGTTCCAAAATTTAGTAAACTTTTAGTGTAAAAGTACATATTTAGGTACTTTATACAATTATTTTCATGAGTTCCAAATCCAGTCCATACCAGAAGACTGCACAATAACCTGTCATGTGTTTTCAGTCTTTCCAATGATTTCTGGAATTATTAAAGATTTCACCTGCCCAACTCTAATCTCACTGTCAGCAAATTATCTTGAGTTTTATTTCAGCAGAAAAGATAAATCAACAAATCACCTCAAATTCCTTTTATTTCACTTACAAAGATGAACCTTCTTGTCTTAGTTTCCTTTCATACTTTATCAAACAAGAGGTGTCCTTTTCTCCATCTAAGGAGAATCCACACATGTTTGGAATCATATTTCCTCATTCATCCCTTGAGGCTAGGTTCTGTCAAGTAAGTTCACTCTCTCACACAGATCTTAATCTTCTCATTTTCTTCTGTTTATTTCTTATGAGCACTGAATCTTCTATCTTCAATATGAAACATTAAAATTCTTAAAATAAAACAGCCTCTTTGTCTTAACTTTCTCCTTTTACCATCTTATATTGCTTCTCTTGATGTGCTATGGTGCTTGTAGTCTTCTTTACCTCCAATCTATTTTTTCTCATCTTATATGTATGCCCTAACCTCCCAAATAAATCCTCTGCCCCCATTTTTCCAAAGAAACAGCTGAGGTCATCAGTAACAACCTAGCTATCAAAATATTTGTTATGACATCATCTCATAATTTTAACCATGCATTCATCTAGCAAAATCTCATCTTTTGGTTTCTTTCAACATTTTCCTTATATACCACTTACCTCTATAAAAATGTTTCCCAGTTTCTTTCATGGATTCAACTTTCTCCACTCACCTTAAATATTGGTGATGACTTTCCATGTTTGTTTATCTTTGTAGCCCATGTTGGTCTACGGCTCATTTAAGAATCTGAATTATGTTTTTCATTTCTGGCTTTCATTGTTGGTAATAACAATTCCATGGAATAGTATCATTTTTTAATGATGTAAACAAAAACAGGAAAAGTAACTAAAGTCTGGCCATTTTGAGAGCGAGACAGAGAGAGACTGCAAGTGATAGTTCCCAAGAACAGATGAAAAAGCATCGGTTTGTAGATCAACATATATTTTGGTTCTTTTTTTTTTTTTAAAGATTTTATTTATTTATTTGAGAGAGAGAGAATGAAAAAGAGCACATGGGGGGGGTGGTCAGAGGGAGAAGCAGACTCCCGGCTGAGCAGGGAGCCCGATGTGGGACTCGATCCCGGGACTCCAGGATCATGACCTGAGC
This sequence comes from Mirounga leonina, assembly GCF_011800145.1. Classification (NCBI taxonomy): domain Eukaryota; kingdom Metazoa; phylum Chordata; class Mammalia; order Carnivora; family Phocidae; genus Mirounga; species Mirounga leonina. Next base: position 17,568,395 of record NW_023270389.1, read on the forward strand.
CGAAGGCAGTCGCTTAACCAACTGAGCCACCCAGGCGCCCCAATATATTTTGGTTCTTAAAGCAGAACCAGCTCTCCTACTTACTAGCAATATAAATGGAGACAAGTTATTTAAGTTTTTAAACAAATTTGTTATTTAAAATGAGTTTGAGGGGGGCGCCTGGGTGGCTCAGTTGGTTAAGCGACTGCCTTCAGCTCAGGTCATGATCCTGGAGTCCCGGGATCGAGTCCCGCATCGGGCTCCCTGCTCGGCAGGGAGTCTGCTTCTCCCTCTGACCCTCCTCCCTCTCATGCTCTCTGTCTCTCATTCTCTCTGTCTCAAATAAATAAATAAAATCTTAAAATGAGTTGAGGGGCACCTGGGTGGCTCAGTCCGTTGAGCCACTGCCTTCAGCTCAGGTCATTATCTTGGGGTCCTGGGATAGAGCAGGGGCCTGCTTCTCCCTCTCTCTCTGCCCCTTCCCTTACTCATGTTCTCCTAGTTCTCTCTCAATGAATAAATAAATGAATGAATATATTTTTAAAAATCTTTAAAAAATGAATTCGATATCTACATCATCGAGTAAGTATGACAATTTAGTGAGATAAAATCTTTACAGCAATTGGCTCATGGCATGGAACATAGAGAATGGTTGGTAAATTTAGATATTAGTATTACAATTATGTATTTATTATCATTTTTATATCTATTATTTGTCTAAAGGCTTATGTGTTCTTACCTGGATAAGAATGACATTCAACCTTAAACTGTAGAGAGAGAGGGATAAAAATTAATGGCCAAATGAAATAAATTAGTTTATTCAAAAATATGTATTTAGGGGCGCCTGGGTGCTCAGGTGGTTAAGCAACTGCCTTCGGCTCAGGTCATGATCCTGGAGTCCCGGGATCGAGTCCTGCATCGGGCTCCCTGCTCAGCGGGGGGTCTGCTTCTCCCTCTGACCCTCCCCCCTCTCATGCTCTCTCTCTCTATCTCATTCTCTCTCTCAAATAAATAAATATAATAATAAATAAATAAATAAATAAATAAATAAATAAATAAATAAATGTATTTAACCTACACTTCACACATCAGGCACTGTTATACACAGCACTGACTATAAATGACAAAAAAAATATAATATTTTTATTTATTAATGAATAGGCATATTTGAAAATACTATGTGGGAGTCACTACACCAGAACATGAATGTAGAGTGATTTTTTTTAAGAGCTTTTATGGAGCTAACAATATATTATGGGAAAGAGAGAAACCATAAAAAAAATATGATTAGAGAATACGCTCAAATCTCTGAAGTAAAATAAGTACTGAGAGAGAGGGGGAAAAATACCTAAGCACAGCTTGACCAGAAAAGTCCTTTCTAAGAGAGTTATATTTAAATTGCTATATGAAAGATGAATAGAAGAAAAATAGGTGATAAGTGGAGAATATTCCAGGCAGAAAGAATTGAATGTTTAATTGACTTGAGGCAAGAACAAGAGATCAACAGTTAAGAAACGAAAAGAGAGGTAGTATAGCTACAGTCTGGGCAGTTAAAGGGAAGTGGCTCAGGGGCACCTGGCTGGCTCAGTAGGAAGAGGATGGGACTCAATCTTGGGGTCATCAGTTCAAGCCCCAGGTTGGGTATAGAGATTACTTAAAAATAAATAAATAAATAAATAAATAAATAAATAAATAATAAAACTTTAGATTTAGTAAAAATAAAAAGAAGTAGCTCAGACTGGATTTTGGAGATAGAAACTGAAGCAGCTCATTCAAGATCTTACAGCCAAGGCTGTAAAATGTAAAATGGTTCAGAGGTGTGGAGTAAGTGACATGCATCATTTATCTACCAAATATAAATAGCATGTTTGTACATGGCAGACATTTTCTAGGTCCTAGAAATAAAGTTATCTGATCCAGGGAGCTAATTGAATAAATAAGCAAATTTTACAGCAATTTGTGTGTGAGAAGGTGATAACAAGTGGTATGGAGAAAAAGGTAAAGAGAAGAGAGACTCCAATGGGATACAGGAGTAGGCTTGGGGAAGATGGTAATATACAATATATATTTGTTCTGGTTTTGCTCTTTTTTTTCAAATCTAGTGATTTTTAAAGAAGTATATGCTCATTGTAAACATAAATTATAAGCCCTTATTTTCTTATTTCATACCCCCTCCTCACCCCCTCCCCTCCCCCATTTTATTCTTTAGATTAAGACGTTGTCAAGAATTACTTTTGTCTTTTCAGAATTTTTTGTGATATAATTGTCCAACTTTTCTTGTTTTCAATTGCAATATATCTTGGAATTTCCCCATTTCAGAACATATATTTCTTGCCCATTTTTTACACTCTAATCTGAGAATTGTGTAATATTAATGAATTTTATTAAACCAGTTTCATACTGGCAGGCATTTAAATCATTCCACTTTTAAAACATATTTCCAGAAAAATTGCAAGGGAAAGCTTTGTTATGTACCTTTGGAAAACTGTGTGTCATCTATTTAGGAAGTAGAATTGAGGGTAAAGTGATTTATGTTACAAAAAAAATAATTGATGTATAATCCCAAACTGTTCTCCCAAATGACAGTATAGATTACATTAACCAATAGAATGTAAGGATTCTGGCTTCTTAACTTTTACCAGTACTTATTATCACATTCTGAGAGTCACTTAGATTTTATAATTTTCCAATATGACTAAAATAGTATCTCGTCATTGTTTTTATTTACATATCTTGAGAGAGGTTCATACTTTTTTTCATTGTTCCTGGTCAGTTGTATTCTATTTCTGATCAATCTTTTTTTTTGTTGTTTTGTTTTGTTTTGTTTTGCTATATTGCAATATCTCTTTATTAAGGAAACCAGTCTTTTTCAAATGTGTTGAAAATATTTCACTGAATTTTCATCTTTCTTTTGCTATTTATGGTATCTTTCATTAAATAGATATTCTAGTTTGGGCATACTCAAAATAATCAATATTTTCTTTTATGGCTTCTTGGGTTTGAAACTTGATGGATTTTGTTTAGAAAGATCTTCCTAGGGCGCCTGGGTGGCTCAGTTGGTTAAGCGACTGCCTTCAGCTCAGGTTATGATCCTGGAGTCCCGGGATCGAGTCCCATATCGGGCTACCTGCTCAGCGGGGGGTCTGCTTCTCCCTCTGACTCTCTTCCCTCTCGTGCTCTCTGTCTCTCATTCTCTCTCTCAAATAAATAAATAAAATCTTTAAAAAAAAAAAAAGAAAGATCTTCCTATTCCAAGTTTACAAAGTATTCATTCACCATTCTTTGTTACATGGTTTAATTTTAGTATCTCTCTCATTTTGCCTATGGAACTTGTTCCGAGTTTTAAAAATTAAGTAAAGAGGCATTCTTATTTTTCTCCAAACTCTAACCAATTATTGCAAACATTTTGTTAAATAAACCACCCATTTCTTAGTAATTTTAAAATGCTTACAATTTTATCACATAAAAAATTCCAAATGTAATTACAATAATATTTCAGAAAAAAATATATTGCTTTTACCTGAGTATTCCTACCTAAGATCATATTTTAATACATGTAGCTTTATGATAGTTCTTTTAAAATAAAGAATGACCAAAAGCCCTTCATTATTTTTTTCATAGTAGCTCTGGTATTTTTGTATGTTGTAGGCTTTTATTTCAGATCAAATAAAGGGTGCTTTTGTTATTTTGATTGGAATGATACTACACTAATATATTACAGAAATAATAAACACCCTGATAATATTTTTAAAGTTTTCTTCATAAAAGCTTTCCATATTTATGTTTATTAAAATTCATTTTGTCTTTTTATTGCTATTATAAATAGAATACTTTTTATCATTTTATTATTTTAAAAATAATACATACAGTTCTTAAGGTATATAAATGATATGTATATTTATTTTATAGAAAGACACCTTAATTCCTTTTTTTCTAAAAGTAACAAAATACCTCATTTCTTATCTACTAAAAAACTATAAAATTATAACTACAGTTTTTAAAATAGCCATTAGAATTTAAGAAACTAAGTAACTGCATTATATCCTAAATGACTTGCCAAACTTTGAGGAAAACAAAAGTGTTATACACAAACAATGAATCATGGAACACTACATCAAAAACTAATGTTGTAATGTATGGTGATTAACATAACATAATAAAATAAAATTAAAAAAAAAAAGGTTATCCCTTTAACCTGAGCTACCCTAAATGAATTGATTATCTTGTGGCCATTAATCTATGTATTTAAAATCTGAAGAAAGATATTCCAATTTCATGTACCAAACTCCTAGGAAATTCAACTGAATAACTCATATAATCTACATTTTGTCTCAAATTTTATTTTCAAACATCATGAGAGGCATGTGCTGATCTTCCCTGTGTGTTTTTTCTGTTTTTGATTATTTTTGGACAAATCTAAGTCTGTGGTCTGTTGCTCTAAATCAACATGCATAATAGAAACTAAAATGTGACTGATCCTAGAATCTTACTAAATCTATTGTTTTCTTAACATTAAACAACTGTATGTTCAAATAACTTGGCTACTAACTAGTGTGAATCAGGGAACGTCCATTGGAATAAGATTTTGAACTAAAATCCCTAACTTGGTAAGTTGAAGATACTGAGACACAAAGATATTCATTGTCTTGTCTAAGATCACATGGCAAATCCAAACCTCATTAGATTTTATTAAAAACTTTATATAAAAATTCATATTATAATTTTAATTTGCTCAAATGCCATCTTAATTTAAAATACTTTGGTTAGATTTTAGTTCTCATAAAGGTATAATTTTTAAAAATGTACTTTATTTAAAAATTTTGTTAGAGTGATTATCATGAGTAATAATGCCTGGAATGATTATAAAATGTAACTCTGTCAAAGGAGTTCCTATAATTTTTATATGAACATTGATAAATAAAATGCCTTTCAATTATTGTACAATGTTTCCCAACAGATTCCAAGTTACATTCATATCGTATCCTGGGTCATAAGGTAGTTCTATTTTTAACTTTCTGAAAAAACTCCATCCTGTTTTCCAGTTTGCATTCTCACCAATAGTGCAAGAGGGTTCCCCTTTCTCCACATCTTCACCAATACCTGTTGTTTCTTGTGTTGTTGACTTTAGCCATTCTGACAGGTGTGAAGTGATATATCATTGTAGTTTTGATTTGTATTTCCCTGATGATGAGTGATATTGAGCATCTTTTCATGTGTCTGTTAGACATCTGGATGTCTTCTTTGGAAAAAATGTCTATTCATATCTTCTGACCATTTTTTCTAACTGGATTATTTGTTTTGGGGGTGTTGGGGTTGATAAGTTCTTTATATATTTTGGATACTAACCCTTAGATACATTATTTGCAAATATCTTCTATTCCTTTTAGTTTTGTTGATTGTTTCCTTGGCTGTGCAGAAGCTTTTTATTTTGATGAAATCCCAATAGTTTAATTTTGCTTTTGTTTCTCTTGCCTCAGGAGACATATCTAGAAAGAAGTTGTTATGGCTGGTGTCAAAGAGGTTACTGACTGTTTTCCTCTAGTATTTTGATGGTTTCAGGTCCCACATTTAGGTCTTTCATCCATTTTGGACGCATTTTTGTGTATGATGTAAGAAAGTGGTCCAGTTTCATTCTTCTGCATGTTGCTGTCCAGTTTTCTCAACATCATTTGTTGAAGAGACTGTCTTTTTCCCATTGGATATTCTTTCCTGCTTTGCCTAGATTAATTGACCATATAGTGGTCACTAAATCTGTCTTCATGACAACCTCAAGACGCAGATAAATATTAATATACTTATTTTACAACTGCAAAGTTGAGAAATAGAAATGTTTAGAAGTTTGCAATCAGTCACACAGGTAATGAATTGCATGCAGCACCCACGTAGAAGGAAGGCTAAGTTTTAGCCATTAAGCAGTGTAGGGCAGGCTTTCTTTCCTGCTATTTTGGGGCTGTGAGGAGGAGTATATACTCAGTACTGACCCTTGCCATGCACTACCACACAACCCTTAAATTTCTCTCCCACTTTCCTTCTCAAGAAGCAATCGCCAGGGCGCCTGGGTGGCTCAGATGGTTGAGCGTCTGCCTTCGGCTCGGGTCATGATCTCAGGGTCCTGGGATCGAGCCCCACATCGGGCTCCCTGCTTGGCGGGGAGCCTGCTTCTCTCTCTCCCTCTACTGTTCCCCCTGCTTGTGCTCTCTCGCTCTGTCAAATAAATAAATAAAAAACCTTAAAAAAAAAAAAAGAAGCAATCCCCCCCCAAAATTACGTAAGATAAATTTGGGAAATGGGCATGAAGGTCTGGGTCAGCATACAATTTTCCTTTTTTATTTTTGTAGTGAGAAGTTTTAAAATCTATTCTCTCAGCAACTTTCAAATATACAATATGGTGATGGATGTGTTAACTACATGTATTGCGGTAATCATTTTGCAATATGTACATATATTAAATTACATTGTATACCTTAAAGTCACACAATGTAATGCCAATTATATCTCAATAAAACTGGAAAAAAGTTTAAAAAAATATGAGCAAACGCTAATTACATTTATTTATAATATTCACATAGTTCTTTCTAAGAAACTTTCAGTAACCCATATTTTTTTTGTAAACCCTGATTTTTTAATTAAACTTGGAAAAACTGGAATGTACAAAATTCTTGGAAGAAGGCAGTGACTTAAAATCACCAAATGATTGAAGTATAAAATTGCCATAGTAATTCATTTTATTTTATTTTGAATAGATAACTTTAGTAATTCTCAGATAGAAATTGTTTAATATGATGGTAAAAGACATCCAGATAATTGCTCTTTAGATGAAAACAGTAATCTTGTAGAAAAATTCTTCTTTTTGATATTTAAGTGCTATGTAGTCATGTAATGGTACACTAACATAAAGATTTAAGAACCAAAGATGTATCTCTTAGGAACCTTTATAAAGCTCATTTGCAAAATCGTGTGAAGTAAACTGAACAAGTAAGAAGATGAAACTAAGAAAAGATTTGCCCCATTTAATCCTCACTTACAGACTCCTGAAGCATTGGCTATTTATAGACTAGTTTATTATAATGTCACTATATCAAAATTTCTTTAATACATACCTATTATCTTTACTTGACAGCCCAAGCACAAAAATTCACATTGGTTTAAAATCACTTGTTAGCTTGTATATTTTAACCGAAGATGTGTTCATTACACGTAAAGGTGTTCTTAAATTTTATGTCTATATAGATCAGGAAACTATGGTTCTCCATATTAAGTCATTTCTATATATCAAATTTGAGTGAATTTTTTAAAGATTTTATTTATTTATTTGTCAAAGAAAGAGAGAGAGAGCACACAAGCAGAGGGAGAAGCAGACTCCTTGCTGGACAAGGAACTCTATGAGGGACTCGATCCCAGGACCCTGGGATCATGACCTGAGCTGAAGGCAGATGCTTAACTGACTGAGCCACAGGCATCCCAAATTTATATGTCAAGAGATACTGGGTGGTTATTATAATAATAATATCTGAAATTTTTCAAGTACTTTTTTATGTGTTAGCACTTCAGATTCTCACTCAAAATGTGTGATTTAATAAACAGATATCTGTAGGTTGGAAAACAGAAACAAAACAAGAACACAGATTGCTAACAAATACTAGGCTTCCTATTATCAAGTAGTTTTTTTAATTTAAAATATTAATAACAAAAACAGTAACAGTAATATGTACCATTTGTGGAGCTCCCACTGTGTGCAAAGCATTTTAAAGACATCATCTTATCATCTCAGACATGAAGTTACTATTGTTATATGTTATTATTTGGCTTAAAGAGACCAAGTTTCTTGTCAAAGACCATGTAGCTAATAAGTAACGAGTCAGGCAACTATCCTTATCATATAACAGCCCAAACTACATTTGTCCCACGATAGCCTATAAATCTCATTTTATTATTTTTAATTTCATTAATAAACTGGAATGCTTTTACAAATAAGGAAACAAAATTTTATAGGGGTTAAATATCAGCTTATATCTGTTCAATTTAGAATTTCAATTGAACTGTCCTTAATAACAAAATATAAAGTCTTTCCATAGAAATGACACAGTGCCAAAGCTCTAAGAAAATAAGTGGAGAGGATCGTGTCCATCGAACATTTATCATTAGGCAATGGGTAGCCATCAGCAGATCAAAAATACATGAGGCAAAATGGAAGAAAAATTATAGTAATATATAATGTGTTTTGAGAAAGTATTAGTTTAATCCAGTCTCCCAGTTTTGAAGTTCATTGATAGTGCTGTAGAATCTGGAATCATGATCATACTTCTAAATCATATGAGTTTCTCCAAATACCATATTCTGAGGACTCTGAATCCCACAAGTCCAGCTTTCTTCTTCCTACCTTTGCTCTCTTCCTCTCCCACAGCTTTCTCCAGTCTCTCTCTTCACATGGACAAAGCCATTTTCCAGGCTTGTTTGACTTTTTGCCCTTGATCAAGGAACTTGTCTTCTCAGAGCCTAAATACTTGATCTTTTCATATCCGATATTGTTTTCAATAATTTATTTGAGGACATTAAATATTTATTGATCATTTAAAGGTATGAGTAGGCCAGGTTTTTTAAAAGATCATGAAAACCTAAGAAAAATGTATGATGTCAGTATTTAAGTTCTAAAGGAAAAGAAGGAACAAATGTAAAACTCAAGGAAAGAAGTACCATGATTCACAGGTAGACCTAGTAGATGTTTATATTTAAATATAATTTGATGGTTTGCAATAATCTTAATCTTGCTTCAGGCAGTATGCTCAAATGGACAAGGGTGTAAAACTGCCTTGTGTATTAGAAATTGCAAGAAGTGGGGCGCCTGGGTGGCTCAGTTGGTTAAGCGACTGCCTTCGGCTCAGGTCATGATCTTGGAGTCCCGGGATCGAGTCCCGCATCGGGCTCCCTGCTCAGCAGGGGGTCTGCTTCTCCCTCTGCCCTCTTCCCTCTCATGCTCTCTGTCTCTCATTCTCTCTCTCAAATAAATAAAATCTTAAAAAAAAATTATAAAAAAAAATTATAGAAATTGCAAGAAGTTGTGTTTACCTGGGCAAAAAGTTTCAAGAGAAAGCATAGGATCATAACACACAAGAAAAAGGTAGGGCTATTCTTGTTATACAGCCTTGTAAAACACACATGCACACAAACGCACATGTGCACACACAGAAACATGGTTGCTCTTGTCAAACACTTTGAGGGATAAACGTGGAAGGATGATGTTTCTCAGTAATTCTTTAAAGGAAGTCACAAAGGCCAATGAATTTAAATAAAAAATCACAGAGACCCCCATATAAGAACTTTAGTAAGTATAGCTGTAAAAAAAAAAAAAAAAAAGCTAAAATATTCAACACAACTAGTGTTGAAGTTAAAATATGTCATGTGAATCAAGGAGAAAAGGTAGAATGAACCATTTAGAAATATTAAGAGATACTGTGGAGTATTTCTCTAGATAATTTCTCAATTTCCTAATTATTTATCTTCATATTAAGAGAGAAAGCAATATGAGAACACTTGGAATGAATTATACATGTAAAGATCAATCTAATATACTAAATTTTTAAAAGACCTCCAATTTCTTTTTTTTTTAATTATTATATTCCAGTGGATAAGATGTCTTTGAAGTGTAAGACTTGGCAGTTTGGTTGTCCAGCTATAATACCTCACTTATTAGAGGAAAAACAATCTTTTGAAATGTTTTCATACTTGGTCTGTCAGGATAAAGAAATTATTATGGAGGCAAAGTATTAAAAAAACAATTAGAAAGTGACAAGTTATAAATAAAAATGCAAGCTTTTATGAGAGTGTCAAATTTAATATTCATATAATATGCCAGTTTAGAAAAATGTTGCCAGAATGTGATATCTAACTCCTTTCTTCTTGATGAAGCTAAATCTTGTGAATTACTTGAGATGATATGTGTATAGATATTTTTATTTCTATTTGAACATATGTTTCTTTACCCTTAATTCCTGTCACCAAATTAAAGGCCACAATGCTTATTCCATAACATGCCCAAACTGTGGACATTCATTCATTTCACATTCCAATCCTAAACATTGCATATTTCCAGACAATAGAGTTGTGCAATCATGTTTTTAATATATCTCACGTAAGCTTGTTAAGATTATAGCTTAGACATTATGTGCTTTAATTTCAGTATCTGAAATAATGTAAAACCCACTTAAAGATGATTTTTAGTGTGTCTTTCCTATGATAGATTTTATGCCAGAGAAAGGAAGAACATACATCTTTGACTTAAGGTATGCCATACTAACCTGCCCAAGCATGCATGATACAGTGTTCAGGTGACTTTTATTTTGGCCTTATAAAACTATTTAATACAAACACACTGCTGGTGTCTACCAGACATTAATAAAAATTCATTATATGTTTATTCACAATAAGCAAACCACTTCTCAGCCTTTTGCAAAACAACTGAGTTATTAGTACTTTCCTAGAACTCACTAATTTTTGGAGTTCCTTAAGCATATATCCATTATTAGGCTGAGAATTTTCTACCTAAACACAAAGGAGCCTCTGGCTGTCCTGAGATCTGTGGGTTTCTTTCAAGGTGTGTCAGATACAATTTTTGAGTAGACCCAAGAGCAAGAGGATCCTAAAAGATTCAATGTTTTTAAGCTTAACAAATTCATTTATTTACTCACATATGTAACAAGAGTTTATTGTTTGACTGTTTTTGTCAATTCCTGAGCTCTGTCTTGGCATAAGCACAGATATTTGACTGGTTGCACTTCCCAAACATGGTGGCTTAATAGTATTTGTTTATTGGTAGTATAAGTGGATATTTCCATACTATATATTTCAAAATTATGTATTTTGTGTAAGAATTGGCAGATTATTTGAAAATATTTAAAAATGTATTTTATCTCTATTTATATAAAATAAATGTTTTCTTAATTTTTTTTCTTCTGAAAGTATAAACATGGTTTATGAGTGGCATTTGTATACTCAGCATTTCCGAACTTCAAAGAAAATGCTGATGTGTAGCAAAATTTCTAGCTAAACTTTGCTTTTGTTCTAAGGTCACTTAGGTTCCAATGATTAAAAATTTTCAAGGATGCACTTCATATTAATCTTGGGAGGAGCAAAGATTGACTGACCTCTGCCGAAATTAAATATAATTCAAAAAGCTGCATCATTCTTAAAAGTAGCTTTATTTAAAATGTTCATCTTCAAATTATTTTTCATCTCGTACTTTTTCTTGTTTCAATTTAATACATTATGTCTTACAAAAAGAACATTGATAAATCTATTCAAACTGAAAATAATTCTGTAACAGTAACAAGAACAAATAATAGCCTCAATACATACGGTTTCTTCTTTATGATTTAAAATGCTTTGGAGGTAGTTTTTCTAATCTGTAAAATATCCCTGAAAACACTGCATTATTTTACTGATGAGGTTATTACACCAAGGTCACAGAGCAAGAAGGAGCAAGGTTTTAATATATTCTAGCATATACTCTTCTTCCCAAGTTATACTTTCTTCAATAAAGTCAGAATCTAGTGAAAACATGTCCCAACTATGTATTTGAAAATAAAAAATATTCTTTTGACCTTTGCTAGCTATTAACTAAAGCACAATGAAGCTGAAGCTAGGCTCCTGAGTGTTCAAAAGTAGTGGGGAAAAAAATGATTGGATAGGAGGAATGCCTGCCAACTCAGACTAAAAGCTGGTTTTCAGACTTTTTTGGAAGCATTAATATATAGTGATTTTTCATGCTATTCCATTCAAGTATTTTCTTAAGCTCTGCAGAGAGAAAATTTCAACATGATCCTGATGCTCTGAGGGTTGTAATCTCTCATGTCTGTATCTGGAGGGTGTTGCGAAACAAGTGTTAAAAGATTTTCATATTTTACTCTGACAAAAATAAAGAACATCCGGTGTTAGTTTTTTGTTTGTTTTCAGGACCTGATTGAACATTTGTGCTTACATGTTTCATGTGGGGAATTTTCACAAGAAAATATGTGAGAAGTCTTAGTTCAGAAAAAGAAAATTTCTGTGAACTATTAACAAGCTACATTTGATGAAAAATGTCACTGAATACCTCGTTGAGTGAGAGTGTCAATTAGATTATCAGCCCTTGATATGATTGAAAGGATTTGTGAAACCAGGCAATATTTGTTTTAGTAAAAACTCAGAATTAATTTGGTTTACCTTTGTGAAGCTGTTTAGCATCTCTCTGGATCTCTGCTTCTTCATTTATAAAGTAGGTATAAAATATAAAATTCATTAATTTAATGTATGAATTACATAAACTTATGAATATTAAACACTAAAAGTAAAATAACCACTCAAGAAATGTAATTTATTTTCTTGCCATCCACATTACTTTTGATTTTCCTTCCCAGACAGTACTCTGTGTATCACATTTATAAAAGCAAGAGATTGACACCATATTAACTATTTTATATTTAGAGAGAATGGTTAAGAATATATGAAGTTTCAACATACACAAAAGTAATTGACTGTCAGGAAACCAACTGGATTGGGGAACCCAGAAACCATAAGTAGTTCCTTTTGATTATTGCAAAGACACTGAACAACAACTTAATCAATTGATGTCTGGTTTAGAGAATGTTTTACATGCTGAATAGCCACCCAAAATCATTCATTATCAAAATATAAGATAAAACCTTAAGCATATTTAGTGCCTAAATAGTTTCTATTATTCATATGTATGTTGCATCCCTACTAGTAAAAATGAGCAAAATTTCTCACCATTGGAAAGAGTCCAGAAACTACAAACACATATTAGAAAAACAACTGTTACTTAGGGCCAGGTGCAGTAATTTGGAACAAATTATATTAACTAATGATATTTACCTGACTCTCAATCTCTACCTGTATTTCCACACTGAGTATATAAGTAATCCATAAAATATGCTTTTATTGAGATTGTTTTATGTTACCTTCTATCTGTCTGTGTGAGGGCCAGTTATGAAGCAGAACATTTTTCCCCCTAAAAGTGAAATGTAAAATGTCCTCTTCACTGCATTTGAAATCCATTCACTTTTTACAGTGAAATCCATTCATATTTTTACATCATCAAACGTTGGTTACCTGAGATAGCTTTAACATTCAGGCATGCTTTTGTGGTCACAAAAGAATTTCACAAAAAGTGAAATTCTTCCAAGATTATAATAAGCATATCTTTCTATGGGGACCTTACAAAAGGAAGCTTAGCAAAACAACCTGCCACTGCACAGGTCTTGGACCTACAACTGATATTTATTATTCCTCTTCTCTGTTATCTATCCTTAGCTCCCCTGACTCATCTAACATCTATTTGTCCATAGTGGCACAAACCATATCCTCATCCTTGAAGCTTTTGAATTCCTCATTATTACTTTCTCAAGCCATTGTGCTGTGCTTGTCTATTTACTATCAAGAAGGGGTAAGGTAATATAAAGGAATACCCAAGTATAGCCACCCCTTGGGAATATTGTACTTCAGTTCCAGACCACCGCAATAAAGCAAATATTACAATAAAGCCAATCAAATGAATTTTTTGTTTTCCTAGTGCATATAAAAATTATGTTTACACTATCCTGTGGTCTATTAAGGGTTCAATACCATAATGTCAAGAAAAACAATGTACATACCTTAATTTAAAGAATACTGCTGAAAAATGCTGATAATCATCTGAACTTTCAGCGAGTCATAAACTTTTTGCTGGTGGAAGGTCTTGCCTTGATGTTGATGGCTGCTGACTGATCAGGGAGATGGTTGCTGATGGTTGGGATGGCTGTGACAATTTCTTAAAATAAGACAACAGTAGAGTGTGCCATATTAATTGCCTCTTTTTTCAGGAATGATTTCTCTGTAGCATGCAATGCTGTTTGATGACATTTTACCCACAGTAGAAGTTCTTTCAAAACTGAAGTGAATCTTCTCAAACCCTACCACTGCTTGATCAACTGAGTTGATGTAATATTCTAAATTCTTTGATGTCATTTCAACAATCTTTAAGACATCTTTACCATGAGTTGTTTCCATCTCAAGAAACCACTTTCCTTGGATAAAATTAACAAGACAGGAAAGAATGGATGTTGGTGAGGATGCAGAGAAAGGGGAACCCTCTTACACTGTTGGTAGGAATGCAAACTGGAGCAGCCACTCTGGAAGATAGTATGGATGTTCCTCTAAAAAGTTAAAAATAGGGCGCCTGGGTGGCTCAGTTGGTTAAGCAACTGCCTTCGGCTCAGGTCATGATCCTGGAGTCCCTGGATCAAGTCCCGCATCCGGCTCCCTGCTCGGCAGGGAGTCTGCTTCTCCCTCTGACCCTCCCCCCTCTCATGTGCTCTCTCTCATTCTCTCTCTGTCAAATAAATAAATAAAATCTTAAAAATAAATAAATAAAAATAAGAAGTTAAAAATAGAACTACCTTATGACCCAGCAATTGCACCACTAGGTATTTACTCAAAGGATACAAAAATACTGATTCAAAGGGGCACATGAACCTTGATGTTTATAGCATTATCAACAACAGCGAAATTATGGAAAAAGCCCAAATGTCCATTAACTAATGAATGGATAAAGATGTGGTAAATATATACAATAGACTATTATTCAGCCACCAAAAAGAATATCTTATCATTTGCAATGATGTGGATGGAGCTAGAGTGTATCATGCTAAACGAAATAAGTCAGTCCAGAGAAAGACAAGTACCAGTTGATTTCACTCATATGTGGAATTTAAGACACAAAACAGGTGGGGCACCTGGGTGGCTCAGTCATTGGGCAGCTGCCTTCGGCTCAATTCATAATCTCAGGGTCCTGGTATTGAGCCCCACATCAGGCTCCCTGCTCGGTGGGAAGCCTGCTTCTCCCTCTCCCACTCCCCCTGCTTGTATTCCCTCTCTCGTTGTCTCTCTCTCTGTCAAAAAAAAAAAAAAAAAAAGGAAAGAAAAAGAAACAAAACAGGTGACCATAAGGGAAGGAAAAAGAAAAGAAAGAGGGGTAAACCATAAGAGACTATTAGCTGTAGAGAACAAACTGAGGGTTAGTGAAGAGGAGGTGGGCAGGAGATGGGCCAAATGGGTGATGGGTATTAAGGAAGCCACTTGTGATGAGCACTGGATGCTATATGTAAGTGATGAATATCTAAACTCTACTGCTGAGACCAATATTACACTATATGTTAACTAACTAGAACTTAAATAAAAACTTGAAAGAAACAAACAAAAGAAACCACTTTCTTTGCTCATCCACTAAAATCAACTCCTCTTCTTTTTTTTTTTTTAAAGATTTTATTTATTTATTTGAGAGAGAGAATGAGATAGAGCATGAGAGGGGGGAGGGGCAGAGGGAGAAGCAGACTCCCCGCTGCGCAGGGAGCCCGATGTGGGACTCGATCACAGGACTCCGGGATCATGACTTGAGCCGAAGGCAGTTGTTTAACCAACTGAGCCATCCAGGCGCCCAACTCTTCTTCTTCTTCTTCTTCTTCTTTTTTTTTTTTTTAAAGATTCCAACTCCTTTTCTTTTAAGTTTTATTATGAAATCACAGCAATTCAGTCAGGTCTTCAGACTCCACTTCTAATTCTAGTTCTCTTGCTATTCCCATCATATCTGCAGTTACTTCCTCCAGTGAAGTCTTGAACCCCTCAAAGTCAACTTCTTCCAAATTCCTGCTCATGTCAATCTTTTGACCTCTTTCTATGAATCACAAATGTTCTTAATGGCATCTCCTTTCCAGAAGATTTTCAATTTACCTTACCCAGATACATCACAGGAATCACTCTTTAGGCAGCTATATCCTTACAAAATGTGTTTCTTAAATAATAAGGCTTGAGAGTTGAGATGATTCTTTCCTGGGCTACAGAATGGATGCTGTGTTAGCAGGCATGGAAACATTAACCTCCTCGTACATCTCCATCAGCACTCTTGGGTGTCTAGGTGCATTATTAGTGAGAAGTCATATTTTGAAAGGAATCTTTTTTTCAGTAGGTCTCAATAGTGGGCTTAAAATATTCAGTAAACCATGTTGTAAATAGATATGCTTTCATCCAGCTTTGTTCTTCCATTTATAGAGCACAGAAAGAGTAGATTTAGCATAATTCTCCTTCTTCTTCTTCTTCTTTAGATTTTATTTATTTATTTGACAGAGACAGAGCGAGAGAGGGAACACAAGCAGGGAGGAGTGGGAGAGGGAGAAGCAAAGCAGGTTTCCCACTGAGCAGGGAGCCCAATTCAGGGCTCGATCCCAGGACCCTGGGATCATGACATGAGCTGAAGGCAAGACGCTTAACTACTGAGCCACCCAGGTGCCCTGATTTAGTATAATTCTTAAAGGCCCTAGGATTTTCAGAATGGCAAATGAACATTGGCTTCACCCTAAAGTCACCAACTGTATTAACCACTAACAAGAAAATCATCCTGTCCTTTGAAGCTTTAAAGCCAGGCATTGACTTTTCCTCTCTATCTGTGGAAGTTCTAGATGAAATCTTCTTCCAATAGAAAGCTATTGAATAAACACTGAAAATCCGTTTGTTGGTGATAGTTCATTAACTGTCTTAGCTAGATCTTCTGGATCACTTGCTGCAGCTTCTATATCAGCACTGGCTTCTTCACTTTGCACTTTGATGTTATAAAGATGGCTTCTTTCCTTAAAGCTCATGAACCAACCTCTACTAGCTTCAAACTTTTCTTTTGCAGCCTCCTTACCTCTCTCAGCCTTCATAGAATTGAAGAGAGTTAGGGCCTTGCTCTGGTTTAGACTTTGACTTAAGGAAATGTTATGGCTGGATTGATCTTCTATGCAAACCACTAAAATTTTCTCCATTATCAACAATAAGGCTGTTTCACTTTCCTATTTTCCATGTATTCACTGGAGTAGCACTATTAATTTTTTTCAAGAACTTTTCCTTTGTATTCACAACTTTGTTAACTCTTTGGTATAAGAGACAGAGCTTTTGGCCTATCTCACCTTTCAGCATGCCTTCTTCACTAAGCTTAATCATTTCTAGCTTTTGATTTAAAGTGAGAAATGTGAAATTCTTCCTTTTCACTTGAACACTTAATGGCTATTGTAGGATTATTAATTAGCCTAATTTAAATGTTGCTGCATCTCAGGGAATAGGAGGCATGAGGAAAGAGAGAGAGAGACCAAAGAATGGTCAATGGAGTAGACAGAATACACACATTTATTAATTAAGTTTGCCATCTTATATGGGTGCTTGTGATGTCCCAAAATAATTACAGTATTAGCTATATCAACTTTGTTAGGTGGGAACCCACACTGTTGGGCACATGTATGATCTTCAACCCCAGAATGGTTACTTCAACCGTGCTCAATGTGCCAGCAACAGGGTGGCAAATGACAGAGATGACTCATGTCAATTTGCCAAGTTACACTGTTTACCCAGTTATTTAGTGTCTCTTCCATGGTGAATGCTGAGTGCTGATAAGAACACAAAGAGGGTATGTCCAATCTTACATATCCATTCACAACACTCTACCCTATATTCCTTTGTTCCTGACTTTCTCATATTTCTCTTTCCAGGCACCAAGTCTTTTGTTATTGCCCATAGGTCCATGTATATTCTAACATCAGACTATAGTTCTTCCCACCCAAAGTGGATGGTCAGGTGTGAAGCTCTGCCACTTCAGAAGTTTTCTTTCATGACCATCTTTCAGGAGTGAGTTTATCATGCAGCCACAGTAACGTTTAACATCTACCTACATTCTAAGCCAACTCACAACTGTGAACCAAACTGGGCTATTTCCCCCTCCATCATAAGAAATGCCCACATAGACATGGGCACTGCTCAGTGTTGGTAAATTGTGATGGGTGACATGATAGTCCGAATGGCCTGTTTATACTAAGGTCCTACTCCTATTTGATCCTGGATGTACCACTTCTGACTTTCAACAGATAGACTTGTTCTTATAATGTGGTTGGTCTATGATACTCATCTTATTATAGGAAGTTCTAGCCTCAAGGTCTCTTTTGTGTCTGGTGGTCAGAAGTTCCACATCTTTGGCAGTGTGTCAAAAACTGTTTTTCATAAGTTATATAATCTCCTACTGCAAATGACTTGTCTTTACTCCAGTAAAGACTAGAAGTATTCATTTTATTTCTCCTATCGGGGCTTGCCATTAACTCCACATGGCATTTTTTTCCAGCACCAATACTTCCAATAACATAATACAAGAAGCAGAGCTACTTGCATTTTAGCCTGAAGCTACTGCAGAGCCCTTTCCTGATCTGGATATGACTAAAAGCCGTCAGTGTTTTTTGTCACTCGTGCCAATCAACAAATTGGCTGAAGCATTATTTTTTTTTTTTAAAGATTTTATTTATTTATTTGAGAGAGAGAGACTGAGAGAGAGAGCACATGAGAGGGGGGAGGGTCGGGAGTGTCAGAGGGAGAAGCAGACTCCCTGCTGAGCAGGGAACCCGATGCGGGACTCGATCCAGGGACTCCAGGATCATGACCTGAGCCGAAGGCAGTCGCTTAACCAACTGAGCCACCCAGGTGCCCATGGCTGAAGCATTATTACCTAGATAAGGAACATGCTGCTTCCAGAACACAGAGACTTACCAGGTATTGTGCTTACTTTTTGTGATGGAATATGCAAGACATAATATTTGCCCATTTTCCACTCTCTGGACTGTGTGTCTCCTACCAAACCTTCCAATTCTAGCACTTCTTGCTTTCTCAGTCTGTCAAGCATGATTTCTATCACTGTAGGTTAGTTTGTTTATTCTGGAGTCTCATAGCATGTATTTTTGCATATCAGGCTTCTTTCACTTAATAATTTTACGTGAATCTAAACAGTGGATAACAGTAGCAGTTCCTTTCTATTTATAAATAATGTTTGATTTTATATATATATATATATATATATATATATATATATGGCAAAATTTTCTTTTGTTGACAAACATTAGAGCTATTCCTAATTTTTGGCTATTATGAACAAAACTTAGGAAAACTCTTGTATAAAATTACTTGTGGATGTATGCTACAACTTATGGTAGATAGAAGGGGAACTTTGGGGTAATGGGATAGAAATACGTTCAATTTAAAAAACAGCCCAAAGGGGACACTTGGGTGACTCAGATGGTTAAGCGTTTGCCTTCGACTCAGGTCATGATCCCAGGGTCCTGGGATAGAGCCCCACGTAGGGCTCCTGGCTCAGCAGGGAGTCTGCTTCTCCCTACAAATCATTGACTTGCAGGAGTTAATTATGTATTTTATATGTTAGCCCTATGTCCAAAATATATGCTGCATATATGTTCCCTCAGTCAGTGGCTTCCTGTTTATTTTCCTAATTTGATTTACACAAGTCTTAATTTTGACGAGCCCAAGTCATCTTGTCTTTTATGGTTTGCTTTTTCTGTGCCCTTCCTTAGAAATTTTTGTCTACCTCAAGGCACAAAGAAATTTTCCTCTCTTTTCTTCCAGAAGCTTTATTATTTTAGTTTTACATTTAGGTCTATCACCCATCCCTAATTGATTTTTGAGTAAGGAATGATATATGGGTCATATTATTAATTAATCTTGTAGATAACAAATTGTTCCAGTATAATTTCTTCAAAATATTTTCCTATATCAATGAATTGTTCTGGCACCAGCTTAGAAAATTATTTGACTGTGTATTTGTTTGGATAGATATGTGTATACGTATATTGTGCACACATATACACACATACACACACACATATATATATGTATTTATATATTGCTAGACTCTATTCTGTTCCATTTTAGCTATATGTCTATACTGATACCACACTGTCTTGGTTATAGTAACTTAACATTGTCTTTCCATTAGTTTTCTATTGCTGCATAACAAATTACCACAATTTAGAAGTTTAAAATAATACCCATTTATTATCTCTCAGTCTTCTAAGTCAGAAGTCTGGGATGTCATGGTTGGTTTCCCTGAATTCATTGCTTAGGTTTCACAAAGCTGAAGTCAAGGTGTTAGTCAATTGAGTTCCCTTCTGTAGCTTGGGATTCTCTTCCAAACTTATGCTGTTATTTGCAGAATTCAGTTCAACTGTAGGACTCCCTCGTTGGCTGTTGACAAAGACTTACTCTCAGCTCTGTGTAGCTGCTCTCTGGTCCTTGCATATGACCCCATTCATCTTAAAAGCCAGCAATGGCATGTTGAATTCTCCTTGTAGTTCAAATCTCTGAAACCAGTAGGTGATTCTTTGAAACTATCAAGCAAATTGATAAAACTTTATCCAGTCTGATCAGCAAAAGTAGAGAAAAAGCAAATTTCCAGTATCAAGAATGAGAGAAGTACATAACTACAGATCCTCCAGGTATTAAAAATAACAATAACAATAATAAGACAATATTATGAACAACTTTATCTTAATAAATTTAACAATTTTCTAATTTCTTTGAAAGACATAAAATGTCAAACCTAATTAAAAATAGATATCATGGATACCTCTATGTCTATTTTTAAAATTAGACTTTTAGTTACAAAACATGCACAACAGAACTCCAGACATACATACCTTTACTGGGGAATTCTACCAAATCTTTAAAGAAAAAAAAGTAAGAATTCAATATAAATTATTCCAAAATTTGAAAATAAGGCAATACTTTAATCCTTCTATAAGGTTAACATTATTCTGATAACAAACCAAACAAAAACATTAAAGGAAAAAATAAGTGGTTGTTAAACAAGCATCTGCTAATGTCCACCATCCATACCTTTCAAAAACGTGTCAACAAATCAGTTTTAGAAGGAAATTTCCTCAGTCTAATACAGGTTGAAGAAATACTTCCAGCTACAGAATATGGAATGCCTATAAAATACCTACAGCTTACAACCTAATTAATCATGAGAGACTAAATGCGTTCCTCCTATGATCAAAACCAAGACAAGGATGTGAATAAATGGTAGTACTTCCCTTTCAGGGAGGACTCTGGGCATCATTCCTGTGGGTACTTGCTGTAGTGTTACAAGATTCTTCCATTTGGGGACTCAGTCGCTTCTTCCCATGATGAGTTTCAGATCCAAAAGTTGGAAACTGAGTTAGGAATCAGGACTTTATAGGAGGAGAAATTCTTGATTATGGTCATAGCTTTGGGGTTATATATATATATACATATATACATATATATACATACATATATATATAATCTCAAAACTTATTAAATTGTGCCCTTTAAATATGTACAGTTCATTTTATGTCAACTCTACTTCAATAAAGCTGGAAAGAAAAATGAATTCTATATGTCCTTGATTGTAGTTCCAAATCACCAAAGGGCCAGCAGTTCTGCAAAGGGAATTCTTTGACTTTATTTCTAATAATACTGATTTGTAGCATGATTTTAATGTATGTAATTTTGGACATTACTCAGAATTTCTTGCCCTGGAGACAAATTTGAATGGATTTACTTTTATGTGGTTTTTGTTCTTAAAAAAATTGTTTCCATCCGTATTGTAAATACAGAGCACATAGGTATGTGAGAAGCATGTGTATGTATGTGTGTGTGTATATATATGTATGTATATATATATACACCTTACATGCATACACATTTAGAGGCACGCACATATATTTATATGTGCATGCACACAATATAAGTACCATTCTTTTCATAATGATACAGTCAGTGAGTGTTAGTAGAGATGCATGTCTAATCACCAAAATGATAATTATATTAATGCCCAGAGGTGGGAATATTTCATCTTGGGTCAGGCCATTAACGAGGGGTGTTGAGTTGATCCAGTCTGCAGTAAAGTTGGGTGTGGGCTTTGCTGCTGCCTCAGTCACATCAGATGCACTAGGGCTTCATCACCTAGTGGGGGACTGCTCAGCTTCGCGCTGCTTTGCACCTGGAGCACCATGGTTTCCTTCAGGAAACCCTAGTCTTGTGGTCACTAAGTGGAAATCCATGGAGGAGTTGCGGGGAGGGAACGTGGTAACCTGTATGGCTTCTCTTGTGTCTGTGGCTGACCAGAGATTTTCACATCAACCCACACTGAGCCTTAAAATCTCTATAAAACGCTCAACCGTGTCTTCTTACCCACTTCCCTGGTGGCTGCCTTCACTTAACTGTTCTGCCAAAAGTTGGGGCCTGAACTGGGGGCTCAAATTCAAGTTATTACCCCGCTTTCGTATGTTCCTGTTCTAACAGTGGGACTGTAATGACTGTTCAGATTTCCCTGGTACCAATGTCAAATTGAACTCTTTGTCCAACTGTATTTTGTGTATTTATTTTTCCTCAGTATATATTTGCCTGAATAATGGTAGTAGTTCCCTTTCGAGGACTATGGGAATCATTACCATGGATACTTGCTGCAGTGAGATTCTTCCTTCTGGAGACTCCGTCACTTCTTCACACAATGAATCTCAGATTTAAAAGTCGGATACAGCGTTAAGGATCATGACTTTGCAGGCAGAGTAACCCAGAATGATAGTGGGGGTTGGTGGGTAATAGCACTCAGTTTTCTCACCAATCATCATTGATTTCTTTTTAATTTATAGGTAGAGTATCAGCCTGTTACCTGCCCATATGTTTGTTGCCACAGGAGCAAAATTTTCTAGTAAACATTCTTATGATTCTTCGCAGAAATCACATTGCTGCCCCTCACACATTAACACACAAACTGATGATGACGGCAAACTGACTTCTGGTGGTTAAGTGTCACCTCCTGCCATCCTAGTTTTGGATCCTATCATTGGCCTTTGTCAGTAAGCCCCGGTTTGTAAGAAAAGATCCTGCATTAACCGTGAAATAGAGTTAGGCCACAGTGTAAGCACACAGAGTGGTGTTTATCACTATGTCATTGCTTATAGTTTATAAATTATGTATCTTCTGGTTCCTCCCAGGGAACAGGGTGCACTGCTGACTTTTTGGGTCTTACGTAGCTTATTCCCTCCAACATTTCCCAACTTTGAACATTTTAATTCCTTCTTTAGCTCTTCCATCTTCAATTCAAGTTCTGGCATTTCTCCCTCAAATACTGTGAACCATCACTTTTTCCATGCTCTTAGGAGCTATCTTTAGCCATCCTTATAGCATGCAATGTCTCCTTAGATCCTTGCCAGGGTGTTAAATACTATATGATAGAAGAGAACTCCCAAATCAATAAATTCTCCCTATTCAAACCTTTATTTTCACTGTCTTATTCAAGCACACTCAGTATTCAGTTGCATGTATACTTTCCCAGATTTTCCATTACATGCTGGTTAGGTCCTAGAGATCTTTTGACCTGTAATTATTTCCCTTCTTTTCAGGCTTAATATGCCTACAGTTGGGTTATTTGTTATTGGTTAAGTTACAGATATTAATTATTGGCCTAGATTTTGCAAGGAGTGACCTCTGCATTCTCTTCAGATAAGGATGAATATGAAGAAATAGGCTATTTGTTCAGGCTCAGGAGGTCCACTGAATTCTGAGAATTTAACATTTTTGAGCACCTCAATCTATATATCCTCATTCCATATATCAGAATAGCATTCTTTCCCAACCAGGAATTGTTTTGGAATAGGAGACGTGCCTTAGTTGGAAGCTTAGATATTCTCCATGTAAGTCTAGGTGTGGTTCCCTGGGTCCTAGCTTTTTCTGACTTGCTAAGGCAAGAAATATGTGCCCCCAAGGAAGACCTTTGGCTCTCACACTTAGCCTTTGTTTTCAATTAATCAGGCTTAGCTTTTAGTTATTTTTCAGAGTCTCATATAACTGTGCATTGAACACCCAGTTCCATTTCATTAATAGTTAATATTTCCCCCTTCTTTTTCAAATGTGTGATACATCATATCTGCTCATGCCTTCCCATAGTTCATCAACTATGAAAGTTAAAAAATTCCAGTGCCACCTTGGGTCAGAAGGTATCTCTGACCACTGCCAGTCAGGGTCACAAGGTCTTTACTCTAGTTGCAAAATCTCATTCCAGAGTGTGCTTATTCAAGCCACCCCTGGAACTGCCTGCATATTTGAGTTCTTGAAAAGCCAATTCTGAGATTGAGATTAGCATGCAAAAAACGTATTAGTGAGTGTTTTGAGTTAACACCTGTGAAGGGAAGGGGAAAACAAAACAAAACACTGGGCAGAAGTTGAGCTGCAGTGCAGATCTAATAGAGGCTTCAGCTGTCTCTATGGGGAGTTCCAGAGTTGGGAGCACGCTTTAGAATTGTCTCAAGGTTGACATAGAGCCTGCGCATTTGTAACCCAACATTGATTAATCACTGGAAATGGGCATTATTTTGAGCAAAAGCTGCTCTCTTCAACTGAGGCCATCCTTTAAATCACTGACAGATGAGGGCTTTCTGACGTGGAGAAAGTGGGGAGTCAGTCCTTCATTTCTGGTGGGGAATATGTGTGATTCATCATAGCATCCACTACAGGGTCCTTAGAAGCCATCAAAATAACCTTTCAAATGATGTAGGACACTATTTTTCAATAATCTAGCAGTCTCCCACAGCCCTTTGAAATTCAACTACACTGATACTTTAATTTGCAGTCTAGTGTACTATTTAAAATGAAATTCAAAACTTTGAAAGGTGGAACTTTGCCAACTGAAAAGTGATTAGTTTACATCTATGCCATATTATTTTTTGTTAGACCCCCTCAATACAATTCTCTTATAGTCTAACCGATCAATATCGAAAGAATAAAGTTAATAAAGGAATGAAAGAAGTAAGGTTCTAATCCCAGAAAGGCATTTTATTGAAGTCCATTTATTTTCTATGAATTCCAGTGCATACACACACACACACACACACACACAATTAGGTAATGTAACAGTATATCAGGGAAACAGTGATCTGTATATTCTCTAGAACTCATCTTGTATCACTGCCTATGAGTCCCCTGTACCTTTTGCTACATTTCTTTATAATTTTTGCTCTTTTTTTAGAAAGATTTTATTTATTTATTTAATTGACAGAGAGAGAGGGAGAAAGAAACAGCATGAGAGGGAAC
The DNA here is from genome assembly GCF_011800145.1 of Mirounga leonina. Lineage (NCBI taxonomy): Eukaryota > Metazoa > Chordata > Mammalia > Carnivora > Phocidae > Mirounga > Mirounga leonina. The sequence continues at coordinate 17,593,325 of NW_023270389.1, forward strand.
ACAAGCAGGGGAAGTGGGAGAGGGAGAAGCAGGCTTCTCGCTGAGCAGGGACCCCGATGTGGGACTTGATCCCAGGACCCTGAGATCATGACCTGAGCCAAAGGCAGTTGCTTAACCAACTGAGCCACCCAGGCGTCCCTATAAATTTTGCTCTTATAACTGAGATGGGTCTACAGTCATTTTTTAGAAATTATCTTTATCAAGTATGGATAATTAAGATAGTATCTCAAGTAAGTTGTGGAGTTTTCATATTTCTGTATCCAGAATAATTTTATATATCTTTAGATGTTACATAGCATTAGGTTGTGGAATCATCAATTCTGGTAACTTTTTAAAATGTTTCCAATCTTTTTTAAAGAAATTGGTCTATTCAAATATAATCTATCTTCTGGTCACATTTTTAAATTACAGTTTTATGGGAAATCACACATTTCCCCTAATATTCCAAATTTATTACATGCAGAATTATCATATAATTCTCTTTATCTTTAATCTGTCTAGGCAATGTATCCTTTGCATCTTTAATTTTCTTGTATTTTACATTTGTTTTTGATTTAAAATTTTATAGGGGATTAGCTTCTGTATATTTTCAAAATAGCCTGCTTTTATATTTATCTGTCCATCCTTCTATTCTTCATATGTCTTTTATTTTATTGATTTCTGCTTTTGTATGTATTAATTTCTTTATCTACACTATATTGATGTATTTTGTTCTTTTCCTAGCATTTAACATACAGTAAACACCTTCACATTGAGTATGTTTTATGTAATAGTGAAGATAGAGAAGACTATAGGGATTAACTTTTTACCTAGTTCAAGATCAATATTTACATTATTTCATTTTGGGCAGAATCTCATTTTTTTTTCCAATCATGGATATATAAGATGCTTATTCCAACCTCATTCATTCACATACACATTCACACACACACATAAACACACATAAAAAAAAAAACAAAAAAACAAAAACCCAAAAACCTTTATCTTTCTGTGTTGCCTTATTTTTGTATGCTAGGTATTACTATTTATGAAATAAGAATGTCATTATCTGTTGCTTTTCTAATTTTTAATAGCCAAATAGCCAGGAAAAATGAATATGCACAGTTTTGGAGATTTAAATTTCTTATTCAGTTTTTAGTATTACAAATAAAAGGTTATTGACACTTAAGTTTAACAGTTTAACTTAGAAGTTTTTTTGTGCTTATGTATGAAGTTATACCTTTTTAAAAAGCTGTGTAGTCTATTGAACTTGGTTAATATTTCATTAATTTAATACATTAAATTCACTTAAATTTCTGTTGCATTTATAACTTAATTATTAGATTTATTTATCATGTAACAAAATATATTTATAGATGTAAGACGTAATTAGTTACAGGTAAATAAAATTAATTTCTGTAATATTGTATATTAATATGTAGAATATGGAAAATCATCTTCAAAAATCATATAATGTATTACATATGATACTTGCTTATTAGAGAATATATTATTCATATTTGAGTATATAGATTGTATATGTATTTCTTATATAATGCATATTCATATTTGTGTATATTTTAAATAAAAATATAAACACATGTACTAAGTGTATGAATGCATACTTGCATAGTTTAAATAGGTATTATATTTGTATTTGTATAGTTTAAATAGATATCATATCAACATAATGTATTTAAACACTTTAATCTCTAACTGTCAAGACTTACACACTTTTGGAAGCCAAAACACTCTGAAGCTTCCTGCGTGTTTAACCAATATGTAAATTAAATGCTACATCTCATATTCATAATGAAGTATATTGCATTTTATATAATACATATAGTACTTTTAATTTGGCACAAATTTATCAAAATTAAGGTTTTTTGCTTCACCATTTCTGTATTTATAGAAGTTTATTTACCCAGTGATAGGTTTACCATCTATGTCAGGGCTGAAGTCAATGACTTGAAATTTCAGGACGGCAACGTTGCCGCTTATCAGGCCTGTATGGAGGACCAAAGGGCTCTGAGTATGTGGAGAATTTTTGTCCAAAACAGCAATTTTCCAGGGACATTCACCCAATATTTTTCCCTGAATTTGGTGTTTGGATTCCTGCATTTAACAAGAATGTTGCTCTAAGTTGCTGCACCACTTGTTGGGTGTTTGACTTCATTTTACCTATTTCTTGACAAGTTCACAGTCTGGTCATTTTAATGAAATAAGATACTGTTTTTATATTTGGTTCTAGCTCTTGGCCACCAGAGGGTAATCCTTCCAATGGGAAAGGTGTATTAAATTTTAGACTACAGTTTCTTCATCAAGTTTCTTTTGCATTTCCAAACTGTCTAAAAAGAAGTAATGTTTGTTTCGTAGAATTTTATATATCTTTATGCCCATGCTTTTTGTTTTTCATATGTTCTGATATTACTATGGGTACTACTATCTTTTTGTGTGTGTTTTCCTGATATAATTTTCTGCACCCTTCATGCTTTCTATCTCTCTCTCTCAATTCTTACTCTTTAAAATGTAAATTTCTATACCCAATTTTGTTTAACATACTTAATGTCCTTGTTATAACTGGACATTGTTGTTGTTAATAGAAGTTTTCATTCTGTTTATTTTTACATAACACTTGAATATAGTTCCATGATCTGACTTTCTGTTTACTATTTATTTTTCTTTATGGTTTTCCTTTATTTATTTATTTATTTATTTATTTATTTATTTATTTATTTATTATTTTATTATGTTATGTTAATCACCATACATTACATCATTAGTTTTTGATGTAGTGTTCCATGATTCATTGTTTGCGTATAACAGCCAGTGCTCCATGCAGAACGTGCCCTCTTTAATACCCATCACCAGGCTAACCCATCCCCCCACCCTCCTCCCCTCTAGAACCCTCAGCTTATTTCTCAGAGTCCATAGTCTCTCATGGTTCGTCTCCTCCACCAATTTCCCCCCCTTCATTTCTCCCTTCCTACTATCTTCTTCTTTTTTTTTTTTTTTTTACATATAATGTATTATTTGTTTCAGAGGTACAGGTCTGTGATCCTAATTTGATTGTGATTATCAGATTAATAATAATTCTATTATTGTCTTCCAGGTCCTTACTTAAAACTTTATGTTTTCTAAGGTTCAAATTCAAACACATATTTCTCCACAATTAGGTGAATCTGTGTTAAAAATTTCTCCTATCTGGATAGATATTTTAAAAACTCCTGTACTATTTTCTCATTCCAATAATAAGACATTTGTGGGATATTTTTGTTTTTCTACTTTGCTTTCAACCCTCAAAGTCCTCTCTCAGCCAGTATAATCCTTAGGTTTTGCTGAGGAAAGATAATATATTTAATTCTAGATTTACTTGAGACTCTGCATGCAAATGGCTCTTATTAAAAAGTCCTTATTTAAAATGTAAGAAACATGGGGTGCCTGGATGGCTCAGTCAGCTAAGTGTCCTACTCTTGATCACAGCTCAGGTCTTGATCTCAGAGTCATGAGTTCAAGCCCCACATTGGACTCCACACCCACCTACTTAAAAAACAAATAAAATTTAAAAAATGAAATGTAAGATACACTTTCCCAGACAGTTTATGATTAATCCTCTTTGATTCAATTATGTATTTTAGATCTAGAGTAGAATCATATGTAGGCTTATAAATATATTTCAAGATTCAAATCTCATAATGCCATTAGGTAACTTTATGTGCAGCTCCTTGAGGGCTTTTATAATTCTTTTTATGTTATCATTTTTTTCTTGTCCATCAGCTCTATTTTAGAAGCATATATGGTTCACTTCCAACTGATTGATTACTTTAAATAGTGGCAATCTGGTGCAAGATGATCTCTATCTCTGAGGGTAATGATGAGGTCTGGTTTTCAAACCCATTCCATTTAAGCACCAATAACTCTGATGTAAAAGGAATATGAACCACATTGCTAAAATCACTGGACTATATGTGTGTGTGTGTGTATGTATATATGTGTATATATATATATATATTCCAGTGATATTACACACATATATATTACATATACATATATATGTATATATGGTATGTATATATTTATGTATATATGCTAAATCACTGGACTATATATATGTGTATATATATGTGTATATATATTCCAGTGATATTAACATATATATTATATATACATATACATATGTGTGTAATATCACTGGAATATATATACACATATGCATATATATACACACATATACACACGTCTCCACATATATAAATATATAGATAATATTTATAAAGATACAGATCTTATAGAGATATAAATGGATTGCTCTATATATGTTCTCTCTCTATATATAGACAGATATCTCTATAAATAGATGATAGACAGATAGATAATAGATAGATCTATGGAGCTATCCAGTGTGCTTTTATACATAGATACAGATAGATATATATAAGTAGCTACATGTAGATTTCATATGTATTATATATATTGAATATATAAAGATATATATATATGTATAGATAATAGATATATAGTTATATATATATATCTATTCTATGTATATGAATAGATATATCTACCTATCTCTCCATATATATATAGAGAGAGAGATCCAGTATAATATCACTGGAATATCTATCATCTATCTATTATCTATCTATCTATCATCTATCTATCTAATCTATCATCTATTAGCTATAGATATTGAGAGAGAGAGGAGGGGATTTAGATACATATCTCAGCCACATTTTTTTTTTATTTTTCATCTTAGAATTTTTGCTGAACATCTTAATGGATATTTATCTCCTCATCCATTGTCCTGGATGTAGCATGTTCAGCCATTTAACTATTTCTTGTCCACCACCCCGTAAGTACTTCCTTTGTATGCACCAAAGTATAAAAATATTTTTAAAAAAGGGCAATGAGGGGCACCTGGGTGGCTCAGTCATTAAGCATCTGCCTTCAGCTCAGGTAATGATCCTGCGGTCTTGGGATTGAGCCCTGCATCTCCCTCTGCCTGAAGCTCCCCTACTTGTGCTCGCTCGCGCTCTCTCTCTCTCCCTCTGTCAAATACATAAATAAAATCTTTAAAAAAATGCTTTTAAATAACTTGCATTTATAAGAATATCTATTTTGTTGGGGCTTCACTGTAAACAAGTAATTAAGTTTCACAATTATCTTGCTGTGAGCAATGGAATAAATGGATGTGTGGGAACAAAAATTATTCTTCCCTAATCATAATAAAATTCTTTACACCAGTGCAACTTAGGTCATTTAAGTGTTGAAAACTAATTCCTTAAAGTTCCCATTTGAAATAATTCACAATAAAAGGAGTAGCATTTGACACACTGAGCTAAAGGGAAAATGCAAGTTTAGAAAAGTGGAAGAGATGATAACCAGATTTTCCTCCCACTGCTGTTATTGTAAAGTAAATAGGCTAGCTTAATGTCTTGAAGCTGTTGATGACATTTTTTCCAGGTACTTGAACATTAAATATCTGTCTGGTAATACTCTAAGGAATATTTTTAAATGCAATGACCTCTTAGAAAATAATCATAAAAATCATTCTTAATTAGGTTTAGGAAATCAATTTGAGTATCTGTGTAAATCAAATTTTATGTAATGCCATGTTGAATGCACGGTCAGGTAAGTGGTAGGAAATAACGTATGTGAGTTATTTTTCTAAGCAGCGTACCTATCTGCTAAGTACTAAAATTGATTTTTGTAAAAAATGGAGAATATTTATTATTTTAAGTGTGTCAGGAATTAAACACTTATAATTATGAGAGATGGCTGTAAGATTTGACATCATTACAAATAACAAAGGCATAATTTCATTGATATTTTAAAACCGTGGGCAATAAAAGGAAAAACCCTTCAGAAGGCCTAGAATTACAATATTATTTCACATAACAATGATACTCAAATATGGTTTTACTGTTTTACTATCAGGAGCACACTTTGTTTCCCGAGAGTTTCCTAGATCACTAAGGAATGCAGAAGACAAATACCAACCTGCTTCAGGAAACTCAGCAACTTTTGCTGATGTTTGGATGTCTCATTGCACAATGGGGACACTGAAGAAATCTTCCAAAAAGCACAGCTGATGTTGTGCAGTCCCCTTTAAATTTAGCAGCTATTCAGGGCGCCTGGGTGGCTCAGTTGGTTGGGCGACTGCCTTCGGCTCAGGTCATGATCCTGGAGCCCTGGGATCGAGTCCATATCGGGCTCCTTGCTCAGCGGGGGGTCTGCTTCTCCCTCTGACCCTCCCCACTCTCATGTGCTCTCTCTCTCTCATTCTCTCTCAAATAAATAAATAAAATCTTTAAAAAATAAATAAATGAATTTAGCAGCTATTCATGGCAAGACGAAAGTGCTATCAGGAAAGATAAGATGATCAAAAAAGTGTAGCCTTCATACTCAAACGAAAATGTTTATACTTCAAATGAGTTATTTTATTCCTTTTGTAAGCTATTATTATTTGATAACTTCAATCACTATATAACACTGTATGTTAATAAAACTGTGTGTGTGGACACACATATACAACCCTTAAACTGATCCTAAGAGGTATTGCTATCACTGTTTTATATGTGAAGAAACTGATAATGGGAGATATTAGGAAATTCTGATTTTACTGGTATGCTTTAATTTCATGTTACTATCCCTCTATCCCAAAAAAGTTCTGCAACAAACAATTCTAAAGTCTTTTAGACTTTACAATCTACTTATTTTATTCCTCTTTCTCACTTTTATTTAGAATTGCCTTTTCATTATCTTTAACCACTTTTTTGCTTTTCTTTTTTAACTTCTTTTATAAAAGAGGGTAGATGCATGGCTCCTTTAGATGTATGGTCCAGGGATACCTGGGTGGCTCAGTCAGTAGAGTATGTGACTTTTGATCTTGGGGTCATGAGTTCAAGCTACATGTTGGGTGTGGACCCTACGTTAAAAAAAAAAAAGAATGAAAGAAAAAAGAAAAGAAAATGTTTAGATATATGGGCAGGTGCAAATTTTACTTTGTGGTGTAGCAGCATATGGGTTTGTCTTTACATACGTAAAATTTGTGTGTGTTTATCTAAATCATTCTTCCTGCCAAAATAGATAATATCAATTTAATGTAAAAGTATAAAATTGTTTTCTAAATAAGTAGTAGCTCATCTAAAAATGTTCAGATATTGCAAAATAAATGTGTCTCAGCCCTTAAGTTACAAATATTTAATTAATGCTTACTTAATTTCAGGATCCATATTTAGTACTTAAAATGAAAACAAACATGAAAAATGAATATATAAGAGTCCCTTCAAGGAGCCTGTTATTTAGTATTATATCAAATGTATGTAAAATAAAAGATTAACATCAGAAGATATAAATTAATGATAAATTATAGAAGCTCAATGAAAAAAACATAATTTAAACCATTTAAAGTAGATAATACTTGCCAGAAGATTTTTGGACTGCATTTTGGACTGCATTTCTTTTATTTATTTATTTATTTATTTATTTATTTATTTATTTATTTATTTATTT
>NW_023270389.1:17600828-17811889 GCF_011800145.1 Mirounga leonina
TTTATTTATTTATTTATTTATTTATTTATTTATTTATTTATTTATTTGACTGAGAGAGACACAGCGAGAGAGGGAACACAAGCAGGGGGAGTGGGAGAGGGAGAAGCAGGCTTCCCGCGGAGCAGGGAGCCCAATGCGGGGCTCGATCCCAGGACCCTGGGATCGTGACCTGAGCCGAAGGCAGATGCTTAACGACTGAGCCACCCAGGCACCCCTTGAACTGCGTTTCTGACGATAAAGTTTTCATAGGTGGAAATTGTTCAAAAAGCATTTTATCATTTTGTGAATTGGTAATAATTTGAAAATATATTAAATATGTGATCACATACCCAGCAAAATATGACATCCAATTTTGGTGGACCTCATGAAGGCAGAGGATACTTGTTTATGAAAAACTTAATTTGTTCATGATAAAACTCATTTTCAGAGGCTTAAATATAGAATACCTGGCTTTTCTATATGAAACATTATCATTCTCCCTTTGTCCTCACATATGTAAGTGCCTCTCAACATGAAATGAAATAGCGTGGTATCAATTACAGGACATTATCACCAAGGAATAGACATTATGGAAGTAAGAGAGACATTGCCCATTATGAGAATGATCAATTCAGTTATGAACTCACAGGGTTACTACACCTGCTATATACCAAACAGTCCAAAGTAGACAAAGTAGGCAAGTTCAAATTAGATGTTATTGCCATCATGAACTGGTTCATTTTGAAGAAACATTTTGTCTTCGCTGGGAGCTATGACCTCTGTGTGGCATTAATGTTAGCTTCTTCTTTATGAGGCATAAGAAAAATAAACACTTCAGTGCTGGCTGGGGAGGCTTTGAGGTGCTTACCATTTGCTTTCTTCTCACACTGACTTTTTGCTCCTCACAGTAGTAAAGCAGATAACACCAGTCACTGAGTGTAGTTAATTTGATAAATAAAGGATGGTGACAAAATAAACCATAGAATGTAGCCAGAGGCTGCAGAAATGAGTATATGTGTTTGAAATGCAGAGATTAGTTCATTAACTCATTAACTTGTAAAACCTTTTAGCAAAAAACAAACAAACAAAAAACCCCAAACAACCTTTTTTATCTATTAAGTGGAACTTACAGGAATCTACTTTTCCTAGGTGTTTTTTGTTTTTTTAAATATAAACAGTCATTAACTTACTTGAAAAATAGATTCAAAAGAAAGAATCATGATATTGTTGGCATGATTGTACCCACATTCCAATTTCAACCTACTCAACAGACACGCACGGAGTATGCAATAGACAGCAATTGTGTCAGCTTTTACAAATGGGTAAGAGGACAGTTTGTTTGTGTTTTCCCACTTGCTTTTATGAGCTTGGATGAGATCTTTCTTGCTAGTAACTTACGTGTCTGAAATGTCTTTACCTGAGCCCACTGCCCCTTGGGCTTTTTTCCCTATGTTGACCTCATTGTTTTTTGCTTTCAGTATTCTGTAGAAACTATATTCTATCTCCAACAAACATCTTGATATGAATTTTTTTCTGAAGTGTTATTTCTATTCTTTTTTTGTTAAAGATTTTATTTATTTATTTGAGAGAGAGAGAATGAAAGAGAGAGAGAGAGCCCATGAGAGGGGGGAGGGTCAGAGGGCTAAGCAGACTCCCTGCTGAGCAAGGAGCCCGAGGCGGGACTCGATCCCGGGGCTCCAGGATCATGACCTGAGCCGAAGGCAGTTGCTTAACCAACTGAGCCACCCAGGCGCCCATGTTATTTCTATTCTTAAACCTTATGAAGTTGGTTTGAACTATCTTCAAGAGAGCCTGCTCTTTCTCTTTCTCCTCCTCCATGCTTGTGGTTTTAGGAGCAGGAGGAACAGTCTCTCTGCTGTCCATTATTGATTCCAAGTAATTATTCAGCTACTGTTGATCATCCATCTTTCCTCCTTTGGAAGTGATAATATTTGCTTATGTCACCTGTCTCCAAAATAAAGCAAGTATGCAGGCTTTCTAACTTTCTTGAGGGCCCTGGCATCTAGTTCACAGTCTTCGTTGTAAAATACCTGTTATTAATACTGATGACTTCAATGTAAGCATTCAAAATATGTTCACTCTTTTTCCTCACTGCTCCTTGTCTTATCTGCACCAGTCATCTTGTTCTACAACCTGGATTTGTCATCCTTTAGGATGGATCCATTATATATTGCTATCAACTGAAAATTATTCACTTTCAAAACTTCAAACCTAAAATTAGGTTCCTAATTTCTTTTCCTTTTTTTCAGCTTTTATGAAACATTTTTATTACAAGTGTTCTTAAACATTTCTCTACATGCATTATACACTGGGTATAATCTTATTTTTAATTTAAGTATATTTGATATGCAACATTGTATAAATTTAAGGTGTTCAACATGTTAATTCGATACATTTATATATTATAATATCATTGCCATTGTAGCAATAATTAGCACCTCTCTCAGTTATGTTCCATTATTATTTCTTAGTGATTAGAAAAATTAAGTTCTAGTCTCTTAGAAAGTGTACTGATTATCATGCAATATTGTTGTCTATTCACTATACTGTGCACTAGATCTCTAGAACTTACTACTCATGGCAAGTCTGTACTTGTAAACAATATCTGTACTATCCCCCTGCTCAGTCCCCTGGTAACCACCATTTTACTCTCTATATTTACAAGCTTGGCTTTTTTAGAGTCACATATAAGTGATATTATACAATACTTGTCCTTCTTTGTCTGACTTATCTCATTTAATATAATGTGCTCAAGTTCCGTCCATATTGTCACAAGTGGCAGAATGTCTTTCTTTATCATAGCTAAATAGTAGCCATGTGTATATATATGCACCACGTCATAGGTTTCTAACTTCTAATTCCAGCCACTATCTCTCTTTTCTCATATCCTCTCTTATTCTTTTTTTTTTTAAAGATTTTATTTATTTATTTATTTGAGACAGAGAGAATGAGAGAGAGAGAGCACATGAGAGGGGGGAGGGTCAGAGGCCGAAGCAGGCTCCCTGCCGAGCAGGGAGCCCGATGCGGGACACGATTCAGGGACTCCAGGATCATGACCTGAGCCGAAGGCAGTCGCTTAACCAACTGAGCCACCCAGGCGCCCCTCCTCTCTTATTCTTATAGCAACTATATTATATTTGGACAGATTGATCAAGTCACACAGCCTCAACCTACCTTTTTAGTCCACTAGCTTCTTTGTAGTTCTACCTGATTATCCACTGTAAGCTTAGAATAACTTGTTCACATGTAATCATATTTGTAGACAAAAACTAGAATTTAGAATTGCCATTTGTTTTCTGTTTGAATCTAAGCTGTGTAAGTTTAGTTATAAAAGATTCCGTGCTGATACTGGTATACCTACCATTCTCCTCTAATTGTCTCCCTATTAAAATTGTAGCAGTTGTTAAAAAACATTTCACTTTCTACAAACCCTTTTTTCAGGTGAACTTGGATCCTATTTTACTGAAATAATTGAGGTCTACAAAACTAAGTTAAGTAAAATTGCTGATCCCAATGCCAGCATTTGTCTATACCTTCACCCATATTCTCCCTCTTTTTTATCTCAAGATGAAATATTTTTGTCTTTCTAAGGCTGATCATCATGATAGAATGTCGTAACGGAAAGAATACTGTAGTTAAAGTCAGAATCCTTACTTTTCAAACCTGCCATTTCTATTATTTTGAATAAGTCACATTACTTTCTTGAACATTATATATTTAATTTAATAAATGTCATTGGTCTCATGTAATTTCTATATTTAGTACTTTTACTTTATTGCTTGGTATAGAATTTGGGGAAAAATGTGTTATACTCTAAATAACTTTTATTTGAAAGCCTTTTAAATGAAGAGAGTTTTTATAGCTATGGAAGTAATAAATTTAAGAACAGCCTTAAAGCATTTTTGTTTAATTGCATTTATCTCTATTATGTCTTAGGTATCTCATCGATTTTGAGGGCTATAAAAAGATCATTAAGTTATCTGGCTCAATTCAATATAGTAAACAATCCCATTTAAACCAATCTTTTAGACAGTGGAATATTAAATTGTAAAATTTATGCAACACACATTAATTGGACAATGAATATGCCAAAATACTGGTAAGTTTTTAACTCTGTGTTATTCCATAGAATTATTTTTGTATGCTATAAAAATATTCAACCCATAATTATTTGGAAATTATAAACTTGAGTATCTAGCATATGTTTTTCTTTCTTGTTGAACATATAACTATGAAAATGAACTCCATCAGAGTAATTTCCTAGTAAATACTCATCATTCATGTTGACTTGATAACTCTGAATGACATTCTTACAATACCTTAAATCTTAGGTAATTTACTTTCTTTCAACAGGCAAGTATACTCCATATCCAAATAAAGAGGATTGGTCATGACAAAGCACCACACCGTATCAGCAAGTATGATGAAATATACTGGTTCCTATGAACATGTTAACATACTAATTTAAATACTAGTTAGGTGGTAACTTATTATTTTATGAATAATTATGATCATTGAATTGTGAATAGTAGTAAAGCCTTGAAGCAACTACCCCTTCCTCATGGTATGAAGTCACTCTAAAGTTAGAAGCAAAATCTTGACTAATTCCCCCTGCTAATGTTAGTCTTGGTTTATTTCTTGAAATAGCCCCAGATTTTCTTTTTTTCTTTTATTCCACTAAAACTATTGTCATTTTTTTTGTGTGTCATTATACCTTCAACTCATTCTTAATATTCGTTTCTATCTTCCCTGAATATGCTTTCCCCAGACTGACACTCAACCCACATACCCACACATATAAACTCTAATTCCTGGTCTTAGAAAGAAAAAGACCCTGCTTCTTTCTCTAATCACTCAGATTCATCTCTGTGTGAACTACTTTCATCTTCACATTCTTAGAAGACTTTCACTTGTTATTACCTCTGTGTCTTCAAACTAAAAATTTCCCACAGCCTATATTTTTTTCTCCTTTTTCCAGTATATGTGACCATTACTGTCATTATTAGAAAATACTGCTTTTTGCATATACTCTAAAATGCTGTTAACATGTTCTCTCCTGCAAAATCAATATTTTACAACTTACAAACCAAAGAAGTTGAAATTCCTTAGCATAGCTAAGCACAGATTTAAAGACCCATCACAATTCCATGTAATCTTAGCAAAATGGTTTCTCCCTCACTTTGCAGTGAATACCTCTGTAATTTCTACAGCACTTTTGTTTCTTTTTCACTCTTTCAAAGCATTTTTTCTTTTCTGTTTTAAAAATTCAGGGCACCTGGGTGGGTCAGTGGTTAAGCATCTGCCTTCGGCTCAGGACATGATCCCAAGGTCCTGGGCTCGAGCCCCGCATTGGGCTCCCTACTCAACAGGAAGCCTGCTTCTCCCTCTCCCACTCCCCCTGCTTGTGTTCCCTCTCTCGCTGTGTCTCTCTCTGTCAAATAAATACATAAAATCTTTTAAAAAACAATTCTATCCAAGTCCATTTATATACCTTCATCCCAAATCATGACTTTTAAAACTTTCTACATCATAGAAGTTACTCTGAAACATAGCACCTATTGTCTATGACAATTATTTAGTAGTGTCTCTCTGCTTCCTTAATTAAACTTAATTAAAATCACTTTTTGTTTAACAACCGAATTCCCAAGATAGACTATTTTTAAGAGTGAGTTTATGTCTCACAACTGTTTTTATCTCAAAAAGAGACTTAGAGACATTTTCTGTATTGTCTTCTCTTTCTTTGTCTTCTCTGGTGTGTTGTTATTGTTGTTGTTTGTGGATGTTTTGTTGTTATTTTGTTCTTTTTTTTTTTTTACAATGCAATGATTTCTAATACATTTGCAGAGTTGAGAAACCATCACCACAACCCAATTTTAGAACATTTTCATCACACCAAAAATATCCTTCTGACCCATTTACAATCATTCCCTGTTCCCATGCCCAGCTCCAAGGCACCAATAAGCTACTTTCTGTCTTTCATATTAGTGAAGTCACATACTATGTGACTTTGTGTCTGACTTCTCTGAGATATCACTTCACACCTGCCAGATTGGCAATTATCAAAGAAACAGAAAATAGCAAGTGTTAGTGAGGGTGTGGTGGAAAGGGAAACAATGTACACTGTTTGTGGGAATATAAATTGGTGCAGTCACTATGGAAACAGCATAGAAGACGCCTCCCCCCAAATAAAAAATACAACTACCATCTGGGGCACCTGCCTGTCACAGTCAGTTTAGTGTCCAACTCTTGGTCTCTGCTGAGCTCATGATCATATAGTTGTGGGCTTGAACTCTGTGTCAGGCTCCATGTTCAGGGCAGAGTCTGCTTGAGATTCTTTCTCCCTCTGCCTCTGCCCCTTCCACTAGTGTTCTTTCTCTCTATCTCTCTCAAATAACTAATAAAAATCTTTAAAAAAATTTTTTTAATTAAAATTCAACTGTCATAGATAGAATCCAGCAATTCCACATCTGAATATTTATCCAAAGAAAATGAAAACACCAATTATAAGAGATATATGCATGATTATATTCACTGCAGCATTATTTACAAGAGCCAAGATGTAGAAGAAATTTAAGAGTCTATTGTTGAGTGAATGGATTGAAAAATATGTGATACATACACACACACACACACTGAAATATTACTCAGCCATCAAGAAGAATGAGATTTTGCCATTTGCTACAATATGGTTGGACATAGGGAGTATCATGTTAAGTGAAATAAGTCAGACAAAGACAAATACCATGTGATTTCACTTATATGTGAAATCTAAAAAATAAAACAAAATGAATCAACAAAATAAAACAGAAACTGATTTTTTTTTTAAAATTATTTATTTATTTGACAGAGAGATAGAGAGCACAAGTAGGTAGAGCGGCAGGCAGAGGGGGAGGGAGAAGCAGGCTCTCTGCTGAGCAGGAAGCCTGATGCGGGGCTCAATCCTAGGACCCCGGGATCATGACCTGAGCCGAAGGCAGCCACTTAACCGACTGAGTCACCCAGGTACTCCGAAATTGATACAGGAAACAAACTGTTAGTTATCAGAGAAGGGAGGGGATAGGCAACAGGTGAAATAGGTAAAGGAGATAAGAGGTACAAACTTCTAGTTATAAAATAAATAAGTTGAGGATGTAATATATAATACAGGGAATATAATGATATTGTAACAACTTTGCATGGTGATGGATGGTAACTAGAATTATCATGGAGATTATTTTGTAATGTATAAAAATATACAATCACTATGATGTAAACCTGAAACTAATAGGATATTGTAGGTCATTTATATGTCTCTGGTTTTAATTGAGCCTTTTATGACTCCATTTTCTCCCCTTTCTTAGTATGTTATATTTCTTTTTTTTTTTTCAGGGTTGTTATACTGCAGGTACCTTGTAATAGAATATTCCCAATTTCTCCCCCTTATCCCTGTAACATTATTGTCATTCATCCCATTTATCTATATACTATAATAATCCAAATCATTGTTCCTATTAGTACTTTGAGCAAACTGTTATCTAGTAGGTCATTATTTTTAAGAATAAGAAAAATAAAATGTTTTGTTTACTTTTTTGTTTATCTGAAAAAATTTTATTTCTCCTTGACTTTTGAAGGATAATTTTACTTAATACAGAATTCTCAGGATGCCTGGGTGGCTCAGTCAGTTAAGTGTCTGCCTTCAACTCAGGTCATGATCTCAGGGTCCTGGGATCAAGTCCTGCATTGGGCTCTCTGCTCAGCAGGGAGTCTACTTTCCCTCTCTCTGCTCATGCTCTCTCTCTCTGTGTCTCTCTCAAATAAATAAATAAAATCTTAAAAAAAAAAAAATCTATGTTGGTGTTTTTCAACACTTCAGGTATTTCTCTCTAATCTCTTCTTATTTGCATGGTTTCTGATGAGCAATTCAATGTAATTATTTGTTGTTGTTGTTTATCTATAGGGAAGGTCCTTTTCCTCTGTATTTTTTCAAAATTTTCTTTTTTGTCTTTGGATATATGTAGTTTAGCCTGTGACTTCAATTCTCTGATGGATCTGGAAAATGTTACTGATTTATAATTTGTTCAGATATTTTCTTGTGAGGATGGGACTGATGACTTCCAAACTTCACATGTCAGAGCTAAAACCCTCTTTGCCTACATTATTGTTCTTTATAAAATTATTAGAAAAAAATTAGCAAACATTATTATGGAGTAATAATTTTATCATAAATAATGATTGTTTACCATAACTTTATTAAGACTTTCATGTAAACATAGTCATTTAACTTGCCGTAAACATTTATATAATATTTTGCAAAATAGGACTCTTCTACATTAAGAAAGAAGATATAAATAATTGAAAATTACATTTTTACCTTATGGTAATCTGATGCCACATAGACTTCCTACATTTATTTGTTTATTAATTATACGAGGAAAGAGGATAATTTGACAGTTGTATTGATTCTCAAATGATCACTTAAGCATGTGTAAATTTTTGATGTATCTCATTTCTAAGTGTTAGTGTTTTCACTTCTAAACACTTGAATATATGTTTAAGAGGTAGCGAAAAGCCCCACTAAATGTCCTTTGAAGAGTTACAGTAAATTTGAATTCTATGATAGAACTCTTTTTTATTAGCCCTATGGACCTAAATTTTATTTTTACAGATTACCTACATTGAAAGATACAATACAGAGTAATGGAAAAATTAACTCATCATGTGCATGATATAAAATATCTAGATTCTTATCTTAAATATCTTATTAATTATCTGTAAAATTTCTGTGACCTTATCATTTCATTTATAAAATGGAAAAATTTCCAGGTCATTCTGTAAACATGTAAAATTTTGAAATATAGACCAGCATTTATAGTAATTCTATATTCAATAAGAAAAACATAAACACTTTGCACTTAGTACAATCTAGTCTGGAATACATTCTGTGTGTAGGATATATTTTTCAAACATCTGTAGCAAATTGCATATGGTAAAAAAATTTATACCACAATATCTAAGGTGGTTCTTAATATATAGAGAGGAAATGTTTGTGACAGTTACATTATAAATTGAAGAAGATCAGAAGATATAGAGCTATATGATTTTTATACTTAATTCAAACTGGTAAAATGTCAACACCAGTAGACTTTAATAAGTTATGTATATTTATATAAAACCCAAAGCAAACATTAAATAAAAGCTTTACAAATAATATATTCATAAAGAGTATAGATAAATCAAAATGACATTTTAAAAAAAGGTTCAAGTAACTCATGATGGCAGGAAAGGGAAAATAGAAAAATAAAACAACAACAACAACAAACAGAACAAGCAGAAAAAGAAAAAGTCAGACTTAAGCTATAACATTTAATAATTATATTAAATGCAAATGGATTATATTAAAAAATCTTAAGAAATGGATACAAAAATAAACAATGTCACCCAACCAAATACTATCTATAAGTAATTCACATAAAATACAATGATATAAGAAGTTGAAATTAAAATGATAGAAAAAGATGTTCTGTATAAACATTAATTGAAAAAAAGCAGGAGTGGCTATATTAATATCAGGTTAGGTAGACTCAGAGCAAATAAAATTACCAGGAATAGAAAGGACATTATATAATGATAAAAAACTCAATCCCCCCAATACATAGCAATGTTAAATGCATATGCACAAGGAAACAGAGCTGCAAAAGTTATGAAAGGAGAAATAGATACCTACAAATATAACTGGAGACTTTAACATTCTCTATCAACAAATAATAGAAAAATTGGACAGAGGGACACCTGGGTGGCTCAGTGGGTTAAGTGTTTGCTTTCGGCTTAGGTCATGATCCCAGGGTGCTGGGATTGGTCCCACATCGGGCTCCTTGCTCAGCAGGGAGCCTGCTTCTCCCTCTGCCTGCCACTCCCTCTGCTTGTGCTTGCTCTCTGTTTCTCTCTCTCTGACAAATAAATAAAATCCTAAAAAAAAAAAGAAAAATTGGACAGAATATCAACAAGGATATAGCAAAGACCAAAAACACTATGATCTAGTCAACATTTATTGAATATTCCTCCCCAAAACTGCAGAATACATATTCCTTTCAATTGGCTGCATAATACATATTAAGAAAGACCAAATACTGTGCCAAAGAATCAACAAACCTAAAAGAATTAAAATCAAAGTGCATTCTCTGACTACAAATTTAAATTAAAATCAAATAACAGATATAAGAGGAAAATCTCCAAACATTTGGAAACTAAACACCTACTTCTCAATATCAATGAACCAAAGAGGAAATCTCAAGAGAAATAAAAAAAATACATTGAACTGAATGTAAATGAAAGACTATATATCAATATGTGTGGGATTCTGCTAAAACAGTGCTAAAGGGAAATTTTTAGCCCTGAATGCTTATATTAGGAAAAGTCTCAAATCAGTAACCTAAATTCCCATTTCCAACTAGTGAAAGAATAACAAAATAAATTCAAATCAAATGGATAAAAGGAAATAATGAATATAAGAACAGAAATCAATGGTATTGAAACAAAAATAATAGAGTAATTCAATAAGCAAAAAAAGATTCTTTGTAAAGATTAATAAAAGATAATGAGCGGTATTAAAAACAACACTACACATATAAATTTGACTAATTAGATAAGATGAACTGGGTCTTTTAAAAGTAGAAACTGCTATGACTTACTCAATATGAATAAATAATGTAAATAACTGTTTAACAGCTAAGGGAATTTAATTTATAATTACATACTTCCTGAAAAATAGATCTCCAGCTGTAGATGGTTTCCCTGGAAAAGTTTGCCAAATGTTTCAAAAAAGAATTAATAACAGTTCTGCACAATCTCTTCCAGAGAATAGAAGAAGGAGTACACCCCAACTTATTCTATAAAAACTAGTGTCAACCTAATACCAAAAGCATACAAAGATAAGACAAAAAGATAACAAACCTATATGTCTCACATGATGCCAAGATTCTTAACAAAATATTAGGAAATAGAATTCAGTAATACATAAAAAAAAATTATATACTATGGCTAAGTGGGGTTTATTCCAGCCTTTTTCAATAGCTGAAAAATCAATCAATGTAATCTACCATAATAACAGGCTAAAGAAGAAAAAACAAATGATTATAACAATTGATGCAAAAAATTTTTTTTTGATCAAATTCACCCATTGATCAGAAATACCAATTTGTGATTTTTTTTTATTTTTTTAAGATTTATTTATTCATTTTAGAGAAAGAGAGAGAGCAGGAGGAGGGGCAGAGGGTTAGGAAGAGAAAGAATCTCAAGCAGACTCCCTGCTGAGCATGGAGCCCAAAGAGAGGCTTGATCCCAGGACCCTGAGATCATCAGGAGTTGGACACTTAACCAACTTAGCCACCCAGGCGCCCTTATTATATAGTTTTATTATCAAGTTATTTTTGTCTTTCTAAAGCTAATCCTCATGATATAATGTCATAATGGAAAGAAGAATATAGTTAAAGCTGGAAATTCTGCTTTCAAGCTTGACATTTCCATTATTTTGGAGGACAGACAGACATATAGATCAAAGGAATGAAATAGAGAATGCAGAAATATACCTATTTTAGTATGGTTAACTCCTTTTTGACAACTCAGTAAAGAGTGTAGTCATTTCAAAATATCATGCTGGAGCAGTGGGATACAAACACACACACACACCAAAAAAACAACAAACCTTAACAAAAACCTCACACCTTATGCAAAAATTAACTCTAAATGATGTATAGATTTAAATATAAAATGTAAACCTATAACTTAAATTAATCAAAAAATATTGGTATCTAGGGTTTAGTGAACATAACTGACACTAAAAGCATGGTCCATAAGATACAAAAAAATACTAAATTGTTAAAGTTAACAAGGTTCGCTCTGCAAAAGATCCTGTGAAGAGGATGAAAAGACAACCTACAGACTGGGAGAAAATATTTACAAACTATATACCTGACAAAGAAATCGGACCCAGAATACACAAAGAATTCTCAAAATTTAACTCATAAAAAAACAAAGAAACAAAAGCAATTTAATTAGATTGTTGGGTTGGGCATAAAGACAGGAAATAGGCAGACAGGAAAAGACATTTCACTGAAGTGGATATATGGATGGGAAAAAAGCAAATGGGTAGATGTTCAATATCACTTGCCATTAGAGAAATGAAAGTTAAGACCATGATAAGAACAGCTAAAATTAAAAATAATGTCAATACCAAATGCCCGTGATGATACAAAGCAAATGAATCTCTCATACATTGCTGGTGGGAATATAAAAATTATAGCCATTCTGGAAACCTTGGTTTCTAAAAAACCAAGCATAAACTACCATAAGACAGTTGCACCCACTCCTGTGTATTTATTCCAAAGAAATGAAAACTTATTTCCAAAAAAGACAAAAACTATATACAATTATTAGCAGCTATTGTAACAACTAAGAACTAGAAACAACCAAAATGTCCCTCAATAGGTAAATAGTTAAATTGTGGTACATGCATACAATGAAATAGTTCTCAGTAAAAGAAAGGAGCAAACTATTGATATGCACAACTTGTGTGGACCTCAAAGATATTATGTTGAATGAAAAAAAAGGAACAATTTCTAAAGATCATATACTATATGATTCAATTTATAGAACATTCTAAAATGGAATATTACAGGGGTTTCTGGGTGGCTCAGTCGCTAAGCGTCTGCCTTCAGCTCAGGTCATGATCCCAGGGTCCTGGGATCAAGCTCTGTGTTGGGCTTCCTGCTCTGTGGGAAGCTTGCTTCTCCCTCTCCCGCTCCCCCTGCTTGTGTTCCTTCTCTCGCTGTGTCTCTCTGTCAAATGAATAAATAAAATCTTTAAAAAAATAAATAAATAAAATGGAAAATTACAGAGAGGGGGAAAATGATCAGTGTTTGCCAGGATTTAAGCATGTTAATAAGTTGGAAGGTGGGCATAACTATAAAGGGATAGCACTAGGGAGATACTTATAGAGATGGAGTATTTTATATTTTGATTGTGGTGATGATTACACAATTCTGTATATATAAATATGTACAAAGTACCAATGTCAAATTCCCATTCTAGATAATTTATTATAATTAGATACGATGGGGAAACTGGGTGAATTGGGTATGGGAACTTTCTGTGCTAAACTTTTTCCTTTCTGTGCTAATTTTGCAATTTCCTGTGAATATATAATTATTTCAAATTGCAAAGTTTTTTTTTTTTAAGAGCTACTTATGCTCTCACTAACTGACATTGACACTCATCCACCTCAACATGATCTGTGTTCTTTATTAACCATTTACACTCCTTTTCAGTAAGACTTATGAAAAACTTGACATTAACCTATAAAATACCTAAGGCCCCAGAAATACCACAGCTCTTCAAGGAAAAAAGTCCACACTGCATTTACTACAGAAACCTAATTCTACCTAGTTATTCAAGAAATTATCTAGCTGAGAATGAGAAAAAGCAATTGGAGAGTTTGAATGTAGGGCTTTAGTGTCCTTGATCTTAATTTATAAGGGCAATAGAATTTAAGACATTAACTCTTTTCGGTGTTTATGTCTTTGAAATTTAACTTTCGAAGAGATTTAACCTCTCAACTGAATTTCTCCCTAAGAATTCAATAATGGTAGGGGATTTATATCCAAATTTGGGACTTGTGTCTATAGCTGTTGAATCACTGGGTGTTTGATCTGAGAAGCAGGAACAGTATGAGCAGTATAAAATAACTGATTTATTATAGTGGCTAGAATTTACACAATTAAGGTAGGAAGAGAGGAAGTATGGCCTGGAATGGAGAGCTAAATTATCAGAGAAAAATCACTAGCAAGCCCTTAGTATACTCTGGAGCATGCAGGAGCTTGCAGAGAAAGCTGGGAAGCTAGAAATACGCACCTGCCGGAGTAGAATCACAGAAGAGAGGTAGGTGGTGGAGAAGTTTATGGAAGGCTGCTGGCTCTGTGTCTGTTGATATGATTGGGATTGTTCATCACCAAAAAGAAGAGTTCCATAAAAAGCATAGGGAAGATGACGAGCATGAACCTGAGAGCACTCTGCATCTTTTTCTAGCCACGGGATAGATTGAGAGCGGGCACCAACCCACAGGCTGTAAGGGCTTCTAATCACCATAATGAATATGGATGATGTGCCACTTCCGCTCTCCAAATCACATATATATTTCTCTTTTGGCCAATTCCAACTTGGAATAATAGCGGGAAAGGAATTCTGGGAAACAAAATTCTATCTTAATCAAACTGACACAATCCAAAACCACCATAGTTATTGTTTAAAATCAGGGTTTTCATGCTGACTTTGAATCTCATAGCTGAATCATGAGTACAACATGTTTGAAAACAAAGGTGGATATAATTTGAGAGGAGAAATAAAAACTGCAAGTGCATTTTGCAGATTTGAATAAAGTGTTCATGGAATCAATTTAGTAAACAAATTTGATGTATTTTCCTGCTTTTTAGAGACAATCCATCTCATCCTCAGGGAGTATACTGAATAGTAGTCTGTATGAATGTAAAAACCTCACAAGAGTATGAAAAAGACTCCTCAGGTTTTCCAGGATGCAACGGCGACATTTACGTTTGATTTTAGGCTTCATATTTTATGGAGATAGGTTAGCAGAAAATGAGCCCTAGAATATTGGAAGAAAAGGAAATTATTCTTGACACCTGACGGTTCCAGCTATATGGAGGAATATCTGGTAGTATAATAGCCCCGAAGTCCAAATCCTTCACTCACTTATTCCTAGGGAAGGAGGAATAACTTACATGATTGCTGTATTTGGAGCAAAGATTTGGGCAAATGCTTAACCATTCTGTCATAAGTTTCTTAGGAAACAGTTGTCAACAAAAAACGACTTTACTCTAAGGAGACCTGTTGTTTTACAGTCCCACCTGTAGCTGGACCAATCTATCTAATTCTGACATTTAGAAACAAAAAGACCTTGTCTTTTTTCTTTTTTTTTAAAGACTATTTTTTATTTGACAGAGAGAGCAGGAGAGCACAAGCAGGGGGAGCGGCAGAGGGAGAGCAAGAAGCAGACTGCCTGCTGAGCAGGGAGCCTGACTCAGGGCTCGATCCCAGGACCCTGGGATTCATGACCTGAGCCAAAGGCAGACACTTAACCAACTGAGCCACCCAGGTGCCCCAAAAGACCTTGTCTTCTGATAATATTCTGTTAACCATATGCCTGGCTCTTGATTTCTATCCATTGTTTCAGAACTTGTACAGGGAAAATTAATGCTATTTCTTAGCCCTCTTAATCACAAGCTGTCAAATTTTCTGTTACTTAAAGGTAAAGCCCAGGGCTCTCTCTTTCTCTCTGCCAAATAAATGAATAAAAAAATCTCAAAAAAATAAATAAAGGTAAAGTCCATCCTAAGTGATAGAACATTTTTCCTTTGGGGAAGATACCACCTCAGTGGTTCCGTCTCATGAAAGAATAGGTAATTTATTGGACCAAAATATTAGAGCAATGTTCATTGCTCTTACAAATATTAGTAAGTCTATCTACCAGGCTGCTATAACAAGAACCTCCAAAATATAATACTTTTAACATGACAGAAATTCCTTCACCCTGAACATGACCGAGGGCAGATGATCCAGGGCTTATATTCAAAGCATGTGGTTCCCAAGCTCCTTCCTTTCAATCCTTAGGCTTTGCCATAATATGTAATCAAAGATGTCTCACTTCTGCATTCCTGCCCATGTAGAGTGGGTAGAAGGGAGGGGGAAGAGAAAGGCTCACTCTTCAGTATAAGGACAAAATCCAAAGTTAGTCACAACTTTTGCCTCTATGTCATTTGTTTAAACCTAAAAATGTTGCCACATTGCTAAAAGAGAGACTTTACCCAAGTAGTTATTTTCTCAGCTTGATTTTTTTTTTTTAATTGTATAAGAAGAGAAGGGTTGATTTGGGGCAAGAATGAGCTATTCCTACCAAAGTGCCTGGCCTGAATTTCTGGCTGCATCTAATTTGGTATGGAAAGTGTCACTTTTTTTTTTTTTTTTTCTGTTCTGCTCTGTAAATGATGGGTAAACTAGGTCAGAACTCATACCATGCCTTCTGATGGATGGCCAAAGAACACATCTCTTCTCTTTCAACTCTTGCTTTTTTGGGTCTGACAGAGTGTGTGGCAGTCTGCAAAGCTCTATGTGCATAAATTTTAGTACATTACCAGCTCCAGTCAGTTTACTAGTTTACTACAACTATTTACTAGTTGGTGCTAACATCAAATTTGGGAGGAGGTATTTTTGTTGATTTAAATTTCAACTTTGATCTTCAATCCAGTTACAAAAAAATGTATCTACGAGCACTGAAGTACTCAATTTTTATGGCCATTTTCCAAATTCGCTCAGAAGCTAGAGAGGAGAGAGGTATAATTAAATGTTATTCCAACTCCAACATATATTTACTTATTTGATCCTGAAAACATTAGAATGAGCTAACTGAGGCAATGCTGTTACTTTCAAGTAAATATGAGGAAATTAACATCAGGAGAATTCATTTTAAGGAGAGAATAGAGTCAGAAGGTAAACACTCTAGGAAATGCTAGTATACCTTTGATTAATTGGTTATTTGATCAAATAGTGCAGAAATAGATAACATCTTTAAAGCATAACTTCTTAATGAGGATAAATAAAAATTATTAATAATGAAGTAAGGAAAAAACATGGCTTTGGAGTAAGACACTATTGGCTTTGACTCAGATCATTCACTTCTGTTGAACTAATTTATATAACTACAGTTATATAACTATATGAACTATTTTATATAACTATAGTTACATAACTAACTATATGCCAATAAGTTACTTGAATTCTCAGAACTCCTTTCTATTTTAAATGGGTGTGATGACATTGCTTCATAAGATTATTAGGAGGATTAAGTAAAAGGTATTTAACATACCATAATACTTAATATAATTTAATATCATCCCAATCACATAAACCCATAGGTAAGAATTTGATTGTTTTATTCCATAATATAAGACCCTGGGATTTAAATTTAAAAATTATATGTCATATCAATTTTTTCTAGTTCCTGCCTAGTAACAGAAATTCAATAAATGTCTTATGAAGTAGAGGATTTTACATCAAAAACTTAAAAATATACACTTGATAATATAAATAATGTGAAAGCATTATTACATTAATATGAAAGAAATTCTGAATATACATGGTTTGAGGTTAATATAAAAGAAGACAAACAAAATTCCCATAAAATGGGACTTCTTTTGAAGTCATTGTTAAAAACAGATATTGGTTAACTGATCAGTTTAGTCTTTCTTATACCCTTCTATTCAAATTGACAAAGATAACGTTACTATTTTGGTGAGTTAACTTTATTTATTTTTATTTTTTTAAAGATTTTATTTATTTATTTGACAGAGACAGAGATAGCGAGAGCAGGAACACAAGCAGGGAGGGTGGGGGAGGGAGAAGCAGGCTTCCCCTCGAGGAGGGAGCCCGATGTGGGACTCCATCCCAGGACCCTGGGATCATGACCTGAGCTGAAGGCAGACGCTTAAGGACTGAGCCACCCAGGCACCCATTGGTGAGTTAACTTTAAAGAATAACACTTTGACGATCTCTGCGATTCCCTCAAGGGTTAAAACAATCCCTATCTTAGAAGTTGCTGCAAGGATTTTTAAGAAAAGTGTCTTTTTTTTTCCCTTCTTTTCTCAAACAAGAGCAATCAAAAAAAAAACCAAAAAACATTCAATACTGTGCACAAAATCATTCCCATTTGATGTTGAAAGAAATGATCCCATTAAGATGATTATCACTTACAAAAAGATTTCGTTTTACAATCTATGATAGATTTCCTATTGACTTGCTACTCTTCAATTCCATCCTAGTCTAACTTCTAAGATTCTCTAGTTCTTGCATTTCCTTCTAAATAAATCCAAATATTCAATATTATCTTTGTTCAATAAGATGTTATAGCAAACATATATTTCATGTTGCGCAAGACATGGTTTCTTTTATGTATTACTAAAAAAAAACAAACAAAAACAAACAAAAAAAGGAACAAAAAAAGCCACAAAAAACAAAAATTTCTGGTCTATACGGGAGAGGACTATATACACATAATATAGATTTCTGACAGAAAAAATACTTTAATTCTTTTTTAATGTTTGTTAAAGGAAAGTTAATCTTCAGATGAATGAACAGGAGAAAGGAGATCAGTAACACAATCATCAGTGACAGGAGGAAATGAGGCTGAGGATAGGGATGGGGACAATTAAAAGGAGACTAAGGCAGAAAAAGTAGTAAAAAGCCTGACTAAATAAGAAAGTTTCCTTGATAGAAAGGGACCTAACTTACAACTTTTCGGAGTCAATAACCTTAGAGACATAAAGAGAAAATGAGGGTACAAAAATCAAACTGAACTCTAATGAAAGGTAGTGGCAAACTCACACAGAAACTAATGGGAAGAAAAGAATATATATCACACTGAACACATACATATTCAGGTGAATAATCAATATGGTGAAATATGATGGGGATGGTTTGGTAAAAGTATCATGACATTTGAATTAATTAGAAATTATAAATAAAATATAATGAGTACATATGATATATTAAATGTGGTTGTATTCCGACCAAAGAGAATGATATAAATGCACTCAGAATTAATGGGAAAAAGGGTACCAGGAAAGAGAATGAAAGAAACAAATCTAGAAATAATCTCTGGGTAAGTGTAAGTTTGTCAGCATTAATACTTCGAACAGTAGAAGGTGATTTGGGGAAAAATACAGACTGTTAAAAGGAGAAGGCAAGGGTGTGGAAATAAGAGCCGCATATTATCAGTTGGAACAAATGATGCATTTCAAAAGAAGAGCATGTCCAACATAAGAGACAATCAAAAAGTTGTCTAAAAGTTTTTGGAAAGATTTCTTAGAGGGTTATTACTGGCATATCCACAATAAAATTTATTAAAAATGGGGCACCTGGGTGGCTCAGCTGATTGGGCATCCAACTTCTTGGTTTCTGCTCAGGTCATGATCTTGGAATCAAGGGATCAAGCCCTGCCGTGGGCTCTGTGCTCAGCCCAGAGTCTGCTTGAGAGAATCTCTCTCCCTTTCCCCTCTGCACCTCCCCACCACTTCTGCTTTCTCTCTCTCTCAAATAAATAAATAAAATCTTTAAAAAGTTTATTAAAATTGTCCCACCATTGTTCTTACTGGCACCAGAAATAACTGCACTTTGATCAGAAAGGAGCATGCTTTTCCGGCCATTGATAACCTGAGGCAGATTATTACCTATGCATCAACTGTGCATTTTCGAGTAGCTGCTAAACGCCAGGCATTATTGTTAGGTACTTTGAACTATAAAGATGAAGACAATACGCCCTCATTCTGAAGACAGTGACAGTTAATGGCAAAGCTGGCAAACACTTTAGAATAAAATGTAATTATTGATTAAGAAACTAGCATTGAATTCTGCAAAGCAGATATCACAGTGGACTTGCATTTGACCTAAGACTTGAAGAATAAATATGCACCATCTCAAGTAAACAGTTTTATTTTTTGCCATGATATTTTTTGCCATGATATGAAATTTTGCAAAAGGCTCACTAACCTACTGATTATAAACTAAGAATAAATCACAACTTGTTATTGAGTATTGGATTTTCTTTTAAATAACTTGGGAATATTAATTTTGAAGCTCATAATCGGATGCAGAATATTATTATAAAAATGACACAAACTCTTCAAATAAAGTGGACTAATTTTAAAACAATTTTAAAAAAATGTCATTTCAATTGAGTGTGTCTGTGGCACATTTGTATTGTTCTTCCTCTGTTGTGAGCGAAGTGTATCTGGGTATGTATATCCATCCGCATGATTGGAGTAGGCTGGACTGTGGCAGAGTCTTGTATTGACCCTGCTATTTGTCCCGAATAAATACTAAATGCTGGAACAGCAACCTAAAGGCTCAAATGAAGAGTACATCATGTAACACATTGGTTCAGTTGGAGGATACACCTATGGTATGTATGTCATACTATACTATACTACCATAATATACCATACCATACCATATCATACTATACCATACCATACTATAGAATGTGACAATTATTTTGTATAAATGTAGTATTAAAATTATCTATTAAAAAATTGGGTTTCAGGTTTTTTTCTAGGTATTAAATTTTCAAGAGACCTGAAGAGTATACTATTTTTTTTTTTAAGATTTTATTTATTTATTTGACAGAGAGAGAGACAGCGAGAGAGGGAACACAAGCAGGGGGAGTGGGAGAGGGAGAAGCAGGCTTCCCGCCGAGCAGGGAGCCCGATGCAGGGCTCGATTCCAGAACCCTGGGATCATGACCTGAGCCGAAGGCAGACACTCAACGACTGAGCCACCCAGGCGCCCTGAGCATTATCACTTCTAATAAGGCAGGGAGAAAGGGGTGAATTATTGATGGTTTAGACTGATGGTTAAAAATAAAGACTCTCTCTGATTTTATTTTATTTTATTTTTTATTTATTTATTTTTAAAGATTTTATTTATTTTTTTGACAGAGAGAGACATAGCGAGAGAGGGAACACAAGCAGGGGGAGTGGGAGAGGGAGAAGCAGGCTTCCCGCTGAGCAGGGAGCCCGATGTGGGGCTCGATCCCAGGACCCTGGGATCATGACCCGAGCCAAAGGCAGACGCTTAACAACTGAGCCACCCAGGTGCCCTTGAAGAGTATTCTATTAAATTCATGGCCACAAAACACAAACACACATATATACACACATACACAAACAGGCATGCACATGCCATTGAAATACAAAGAATTGCAAGTTGGCAAAACAGAGTTGTCTATTCATTTCATTAAAAAAAAAATAGTAGCACTGTAAATTTAATTTGAACTGTCCAAGATATGAATTGATATTTATCTTCCCAGGCTCACATAAACATTCACTATGACTCAGCACCATTTTTTGCCTTCATGAATAAATAAAAGCTTTTGAGATTAAAGTGAAATATTTTGTTTTGAGAATTCAAATGTGTGTGTGTGTGTTTCAAACAAGATATCATTTAAAAGGTAAAAATAAAAGACTACATACCATATGATTCCATTTGCATAAAATGTCCCAAAACAGCAAGTCTCTGGAGACAGAAAGTAAATTAGTAGTTATCTCAGGCTGGAGCTGGAGAGGGGAATTAACAACACATGGGTGTGAGGAATTATTTCAGTGTGATGAAAATGTTATAAAACTTTATTATGGGGGCGCCTGGGTGGCTCAGTCGTTGGGCGTCTGCCTTCAGCTCAGGTCATGATCCCGGGATCCTGGGATCGAGTCCCACATCGGGCTCCCTGCTCGGCGGGAGGCCTGCTTCTCCCTCTCCCACTCCCCCTGCTTGTGTTCCTGCTCTCACTCTCTCTCTCTCTGTCAAGTGAATAGATAAAATCTTAAAAAAAACAAAACAAAACTTTATTATGGAGTTGGTTGTACAACTCAGTGAACTCACTAAACACTGTTGAATTGTACGCTTAACACAAATAAACATACTGGTTGTTCCAAATAAACATACTGGTTGAGAAATAGACCTCTTTTGGAGAAGAAATCAGTATCTTAACAAATTAATGTTTACTTTATCTTAGGAATAGTTTTTTATTTATTTTATTTATTTATTTATTTTTTTAAAGATTTTATTTATTTATTTGACAGAGAGAGAGAGCACAAGTAGGCAGAGAGGCAGGCAGAGGGAGAGGGAGAAGCAGGCTCCCCGCTGAGCAGGGAGCCCGATGCGGGCCTCGATCCCAGGACCCTGGGATCATGACCTGAGCCGAAGGCAGCTGCTTAACCAACTGAGCCACCCAGGCACCCCAAGGAATAGTTTTTTAAATAGTGAAATGTTTCCCCAAGTGATATTTCAATAATATGACTCAGATCACTTCACAGTTTAACACTGTTGTAATGATATAATTAACAACATTTCATTATGTTTTCACATTCATGTTTTTACTCATATTTCATAATCATAAATCTTATTAATTAGTTTAACAACTGCAAAACATCGCATCAATTTGACACATCACAGTTAATCAACACTCCATTGATAAGCATTTGATTATTTTCTCCAATAAATAAACAGTTCAATTAGGACATTGTTGAATATGTTCATTTCAATATTATTACTATTTCTTTGATATATTTCTCATAGGCTAAAATATTCACCATGTTCATATTCTTTGTCTCAGAATTTTCTGATCATCTGCCTATACATATGGGATGAAGTACTTGATGTGGATATTCCTTGCTGTTGAATATGTTAAATTGCTTTCCTCTTTGTCTCTCTCTTAAACTTGGAGGATGTTGGCAGCTCTGGTGCACAAGGTTGGGGTTTGTCAACTGTGGTTTCCAATTAGCATAGCAGGTGAGGGCCCTGTTATTAGGTTAGAGTATCTGAATTCCACAATGAGGAAGCCTACTGTGGAGTAGAAATAGCTAAGCTGGGATGACTTGTTCTCGCAAAGTCATTATATAA
The DNA here is from genome assembly GCF_011800145.1 of Mirounga leonina. Taxonomy (NCBI): domain Eukaryota; kingdom Metazoa; phylum Chordata; class Mammalia; order Carnivora; family Phocidae; genus Mirounga; species Mirounga leonina. The sequence goes on from NW_023270389.1 coordinate 17,623,323, forward strand.
ACATCATCTTTTGTTTTGATTTTTGCTTTTCAGTTAGGAAGTTCCCCAATTAACTTTAGCTAGAATGGAAATTTTAGGCTGCACTGCTTAAGTGGGAAAAGAGAGAGAGAGGTCTGGTTTTTTGCAATTGTTTTGTTGGCAGACTTTCTAACCCCCCTTTCGTTTTGGGCATACCCTTCTCTTCGCTATTGTACTGCTGACTCACAGTCTGGGACTTTCCTGTCACATGTGTAGATGTTAGTATGCACACACATATTCATATATATATACACACAGTGTTCTATGGACAAAAGCAAGCTCCTTGTGAGTTCCAGGCTCCTTTTATTTCCCAATACAGTTTATTTTTATTTATTTATTTTTAAAGATTTTATTTATTTATTTGACAGAGACACAGCAAGAGAGGGAACACAAGCGGGGTGGGGTGGTGGGAGAGGGAGAAGCAGGCTTCCTGCCAAGCAGGGAGCCCGATGCGGGGCCCGATCCCAGGACCCTGGGATCATGACCTGAGCCGAAGGCAGACGCTTAACGACTGAGCCACAGAGGCGCCCCTCCCAATATAGTTTAGCAATAAATTACATACAAATGCATGCCATAATTAACTTAGAAGTCACGTGATTATCCATAGTATAACTGTTTCTTAACTTACTGGTGGATATTTGCATCAGGGATTCTCAATCTTGACAACAAAATCAAATCACTCAGGAAACTTTAAAATTAACAATACCCAATCTCCAGTAAAGATCAACTAAATCATTGTTTCTGGTAGGGGGAAGGCAAATTCAAAAATCATTCTATTTTTAAAGTTCTTTAAGTGGTCCCTACAGCCAAGGATGGAAATTTGGAAGTCTCAATTTTTTTGGTCAAAAATAAAAATGCAAAGGGGCACCTGGGTGGCTTAGTCAGTTAAGCGTCTGCTTTAGGCTCAGGTCATGATCCCAGGGTCCTGATCGGGTACATTAAAATTACAAACACTTGCTTATCAAAAGATACAAAAAAATGAGTGAAAAAGAAAACTAGTGGAGAAAATAGCAACATATATGAGTGGCTATGGCACACTCACATTATAAATACAAATAATATAAATATAAATAATTTATATGTTTTACCTCTTACCAAAAAATCATGCGAATATATATATTTACCATCTCCCACAAAGGAACAAAAATAATTTAAAAATTGGCAAGAAATTTGGTTGGTACTTTGCACATAAATATTTTCCAATGGCTTATAAACATAGGAAAAACTATTTGATGTCCTTAAAATCCAGAGGAAAAACCGTAAAGCATAGTGAGTTATCAGTTATCATTATTCACACACTATGATGGTAAAAGGAAAAAGACAGCCCATGCCAAGCTTTATAATATACAGTGATGGGTAGTCAGCTGAATGCCTGAGGAGGATCCTCCGCTAATCTCTGGAGCTCTTTCTCTGTGCAGCTCTCTCCCAGGATTCTGTGCATCCAGCAAGCTTTAGCAACATTATTGGTTTTCCAGCACTTTCTGCTTAATCTCCTCAAGTCTGAGTCTCTTGGACTCTGCATGGTTCCCCTAGCCTGGCTAGGAATACTGGAGCTTCTCTCAAGATAGTAAGCTTGTGCAAATGTAGGGCTCATCTCATTTATTTCCCATCTCTCAGAGATCACATTGTATTATTCCCTGTCCTCTAGTATCTCAAAATTGCTGTTTCATATATTTTGCCCCTTTTTTGGTTGTTTCTGAATCTCATTTATGTTGCTCCATCTTAGCCAGAAGCAAAAGCTGTTATCACTAATTTTTAAATGATTTTTCCCAACATGGTTAAAAGCAGAGTTCTGCTACTGCAAACTAGTGAAAATACTAGTCATGTTTCCATTTCATTGATCATGTCATTTATTGCTTTCTGAAATCCTCTGCTTTTAGTTTAAAAAATAAAATATAATTGGTCATCATATTCTTAACTGCTGTTGTCTGTATTATAAAAACAAAGATTTACCAAAGAAATTCCTATGTACCACCTGAACTATCACAATCCCCTGAAGTATATCTTGTTCACCTCTCAGAAGGGTTGTAAATGGGGACGCCTGGGGGGCTCAGTCAGTTAAATGTCTGCCTCCAGCTCAGGTCAAGTTCCCAGGTTCCTGGGTTTGAGTCCAGCATCCCTCCCGCCCCCTGCTCAGTGGGGAGCCTACTTCTCCCTCTGCCTGCCGCTCCCCCTGCTTGTGCTGTCTGTCTCTCTTTCTGACAAATAAATAAAATCTTAAAAAAAAAAGGATTATAAATGTTCATATTGTTCCCTGAAACTTTCACTTGCTACCATATGTCATGTATTACAAAAAATGCTAATGGATCTTTTTAGTATTTGATTCGATGTGGCTCTCTATGTGGAAATTTTACATTCCATGTTTTTATAATAGAAACTTACCAGATAAAGAAGCTTGGACTTGTTTCAACGAACTGGAAGTTGAGGCATTTTTCTTACCAGCATCTTATTGAACGCTCACAATTCCTGCTTTGCTTTGTGTCAAGTGCATGTGTTCCTTATTCCTATTGCCTATGACTGAGGGATAACCCCTGATGGTTGAGACAAGGTAGTCCTACCACATTCTTGCCTCATTCTCTCACTGAAGAAGCTATTCAGCACATCATAGTCCAAGTGGGGCAGTGGATTTTAGAAGACAGGAAGTTAAACCTGCTTAAAACTAAAAAGCATAAAATGTGTGGGTTTTGTTGGTATACTGACTTGAACGAACCAAAGCAAAAATAGATTTTTAAGAAAATCAGGACAAATTGAAACATACAGGTTGCTAGAAAATACTGGTATTTTTGTTTTAGATTTGCTTTTTTAATGTAATAATGATATAACTATTTTGAATCCTTGTCACTTAGAGATACTTACTAAGTGATTTATGAACCATATGCTGTGATAAATGTAGTTGGCCTTCAAATACTCAGCAAAAAAGTTAGGTGCTTGCATTTGAATAGATAAAATGACAAAAGCAAACAGATATAGTAGAATAAAACTTAATTTTGACAAGATGTAGTGGAAGCTCAAATGAGTTACTATAAAGGAAATATATGACAATCAAAACAAAAGAGATTGTTGCAAAAGTAAACAAAAGGGAATCATATATATATTTAAAATAGTAAAGGTAATTCATAAATAATACCTGTGTATTTAAAATCATATCATCAATAATAAGCAATTTTCATTAGCTTATGTGGTTGAATAACCATTACCATTACATTTGAATATAGTCTGACCTCCCAGTAGTTGCTATTTCTGATGACAAAACACAAGTAAAATGTCAATAACACTCACTTTTTGAGACATAGATGAAATAGGAAAAGAAAACCTATTTAGAATTTTACTTTTTTGCAATGTCTTTAGGACTGATTTCGTCACAAACATGCCCAAGCTGGAATCATTTAAAGTTGCTTCTGTTCAAGAGATACACTCTAAATCCAGGGCAGGCAAACTAGTCTGTGGGCCAAATCTGGCCTGCCACTCATGCTTGGTAATAAAATTTTATTGACCATAACAGTAATCATAGCAGTTATATATTATCTATGACTTTTTTCCTACAATGGCAAAAGGAAATTGTGATTTTAGATTATATATTATATATTGTATCTTATAAATTTTAAAACATATGGGAAACATTTATTATATCATTCATTACATCATTATTCCTAAATTTTCAAGAAATGGAAAAAATAGAAAATCATATTTAATAAAAAGGAATGTCAAAGTAAGGCCAAGATATTTTTAAAATATAAAACTTTTGGATTTTTTATCTCTAGAAAGACATATCATATGGGACTTTTTAATATAAGGAGAAATGTATTTGTTAACATATAAAATTAATAAGATTATGTTTTTACTTAAAATACTTGTGTTCTTTTGCAGGATTTAAAATCCATGAAGTGTGGGGCACCTGGGTGGCTCAGTTGGTTAAACGTCTGCCTCCTGCTCAGGTCATGATCTCAGGGTCCTGGGATCAAGCCCCACGTCTGGCTCCTTGCTCAGTGGGGAGTCTGCTTCTCCCTCTCACTCTCCCTCTGTGCTCTCTCTCTGTCTTTCAAATAAATAAATAAAATCTTAAAAAAAAAATAAAATCTATGAAGTGTATAAAGGTTAAACTAAGCTAGTTACACAGGTTTAAATTCTACCATATTAATGCTTTGAAGTCGTTTTTTAAGATTTCACTGTTTGAGGACATGTGTGAGTCTAGAGAAAGCACTTAATTTGTTCATGCAGAGAATACATTTTAGCTTTTCTGATCTTTCAGGCAGAATGTGATTCATTCTTTAACACCAAAAGATAGTGATCTTTTCTAAATAGTGAGCATCAGAACATGAGGACTTTTCCATCCTTCTATGTTAGAAACAGAATACTAATTTCCTTAAGCTCTACAGGGAGTAAAATTTACTTTATGAAAAAGAGTAAATCACAGATTTCTTTTAGAAATAATGCTCTAGGGGTAGTATAGACAAGTCAAGTATTTCATGGAAGACATCAATAGAAATAGTTGTTCACAAGAATTAAGACAGCAAAATGTTTTAACTGTAAAACAAAGTGGGATGCGATAAAATTATTCATTTAAATATGTGAGTGACTCATCTGTCTGTCGGACCCAGCCTCTGCTGTTGGCTGTGCACAAAAAAAGACAGAACTTCTCCATAAGCAAATCTCAGTGTGCCTGTAGTAAAGGACCCTGTCAGAAGGACTGTGACTCCATAAGCCATCTTCTCTTTAAGCTCTTAGACTAGGCAGCTTCCTTTCATAGATCATCTAATTTCAGCTGGGGCTTTGTAGGGGTAGAATAATAAATGCCATCACTTCTACATTATAGAAACTTGCAAGACGAACTTATCTTGTCATGTCAGGCTTTTCATGGGGGTGCTTCTTGGTCTTATTGGCATGACTATTAAGTATTAATTAAATTTTTGAAGATTGAGTCATTAAAATTTAGAATATTTTTAATCCACTTAAACCATATAAATAGTCATCACAATTTCACTTATATTTATCTTGCTTTCTGTCTCAAGTTAGCCTAACTGACTCATTTGAGTATACTAACAGAGCTCATAATGGCATTATTTTAATTCCGATATACTCCTTCTATTCCCCTCTCTATAGAGTCAAAAGATGATCCTCTTTTCTCCTCTACATAACTTGAATCATTTAATTATTTGCTTTTTATGCATATAAAAAAATTAAAGCTCTGTAATTCTACTACTACTATTTCTTCTATTGCAAACATTATATGTAATTAGAAACCATTGCCTTCTTATTAATATTTCTGCAATGTATTTTGCTGTTTTTACCCTTCTTATAAAAACACCAGACAAGTTTCTCATTTCTTAAGTAAAGTCAGAACTTGTGTATGAATAAAAAGGTAATATATAAATTTATAGTAACTTTAAGTAAGAGATCAAGTTATGAAATTTGGTTGATATTTTAGAAGTAATTGGCTAAGATAATCTTTTATCACAAAAGCATAGCTGTCATTTAATCTAGCATACTTCTACCATTTCAGTTATGAGGAAAATAATTATTTAAATAAATAGGAGATGATTAGGGTTGATCATTAATAGATATAGAGCAGTGTAGACTGACTATATATTATAGGAGATATCTGTCTGATGGGTTAGTTACTCTTCCAATTGGTCCTTGCCCCTATCAAATAATTTGTTAAATATTTTGATTTTCAATCAGAAATACATTGGTAAAATTATAATTTGGTCTTATCTCTATATCTAGGGTCATAAAAAGTTGAGTGTCTAATATTCTTTTACAAATTCCAACACTTTATAGATAATACATGGAAGCTGGACTGGTTGAGTGGCTTAACTGATGTCACTGAGCTAGTTTGCCTATTCCCAAAATTGATATTTGACATATCATTGAATAACTCAGTTGCAGCCCAAATATTTCAAAAGGCTGATTTAGAGTTTTATTAGGTACATACATTTATATTGGCTGTTTCTGATTTTTATGCCCAAGATTGGAATATGTATTTCAAATAGGGGAAGTTTAAACACAAGAATATAAATTTGATGTAACAGTGAGTTTCTAAGAAACTCAATCTACTTCTCTAGACCATCCCACCCTATTTCACATCTTCATTAATAGCTTGGCTACATTACTACTAGTGCTATTGGTCTCAAGTCTTGCCCATTCAAAAATCCAACCTAAGAAATATCATTTGAGGGCGCCTGGGTGGCTCAGTTGGTTGGGCGACTGCCTTCAGCTCAGGTCATGATCCTGGAGTCCCAGGATCAAGTCCCACATGGGGCTCCCCGCTCAGTGGGGAGTCTGCTTCTCCCTGTGACCCTCTCCCCTCTCATGCTATCTCTCACTTTCTCTCTCTCAAATAAATAAAATCTTAAAAAAAAAGAAATATCATTTGAATATATTTCTAAAATGGGAAAAAATGGAAATCTAGTATATAACTTCAATGCTGGAAAAGGTATTGAATTGATCGTCTCTCTCATAACTTGTAGGAATAACCAAAGGTATATGCACATGTTTACATATATATAATGCTCATACATGAAAATTATACATACACACACACATATGCTATGTTTGTCTTTCCTATTCAAGAAATAATTTTTAAAAACATAATATTTGGGGTACCTGGGTGGGTCAGTTGGTTAAGCGTCTGACTCTTGGTTTCCGCTCAGATCATGATCATAGGGTCGTGAGATCAAGCCCTGCGTTGGGCTCCACGCTGGGAGTGGAGCCTGCTTAAGATTCTCTCTCACCCTCTTCCTCTACCCCTCCCCCCACTCTCCATGCTCTCTCTCTCTAGAAAAAAACAAAAACAAAGCAAAATGTAATATTCAATGTTTTATATCGTTTTGTTCAATTTTCCCACTGACGGCTTCCTCTGCCAATAAGATGTAATACTTTAAAAGCTGATTTGTGGGGTGCCTGGGTGGCTCAGTTGGTTAAGTGGCTGCCTTCGGCTCAGGTCATGATCCCAGGGTCCTGGGATGGAGTCCCGCATCAGGCTCCCTGCTCAGCGGGAAGCCTGTTTCTCCCTCTCCCTCTGCCTGCCTCTCTGCCTACTTGTGCTCTCTCTCTCTCTCTCTCTGTCAAATAAATAAATAAAATCTTAAAAAAAAAAGAAAAAAGCTGATTTGTGAACTATAACCCAAGTGATATAAGTGGAATAGTTTAACTTTTTCCCTCACATACTGTATGTGTATATGTATGTGTATTTGTGTAAATTTAAGATGTGTGTCGGTTATTGATTTCTTGCCTCTTAACTTGAAATACATACATTTTATGCTCTGTGAAAATGGATCTAGGCCCTTAAAATATTTTTCTTTGTCAGCTGTCACTAAAGCTTTGTCAGTAAAAGACACAAAGGAGACATTGCAAGAGGAAAGAACATTTGCTTCCCAGTTTGGGTGTGCTTACTCAGCAAGCTCCTAGAGCATATGGCTTCTCTAGTTCCCAGTTCCTGCAGCTTCTTTGGCAACTATCTCCTGCAACACACATGGTTTCCAATGACCCTAGACATTCTTAGCCATTGATAGAATCACCCATCAGCACACAGACCCATAGAGGGATATTACAGTAGGAAGCACTAACTGGAAGCTCTTGGACCTTCCATTCCTTTTCAAGATAATAAATCAGAAGTGATACCAAATTACTGGGGTAATAACAGAAATTAATTCTGCCATAAAACACGTGAAAGAAGCAGATGTGGTATTATCTATCATAGTCCTCAGAGATTTTGATGCTCTTGATATTCCACAAAACATCACACTGGTCGACTACAGTGACTACATTATGCTGATTGAATCTGAAGTAACTGGTTCTTGAGAGGTCTTAATACGAGATATGCAAATGAGAGGGTTGGAGTTTGACCTCACAAAAATTCAGGAACGAATCACCCTAGTGAAGTATCTAGGATTCAGTGGTCTGGAGTAGATTGAGGTATCCCCTCAAGGTGAAAGATAAGTTGCTGTAGCTCACTACCATAAAAACAGAAAGGCAGAATGCTTAGTGGCCATTTTTTGAAAATTGGAGGCAACATATGCTATAGAATCACCTGTAAGGAGGTCAGTTTTTAATGAGACTGGAATAAAAAAGTCTGTAGAGCAACTTGATAAAGTCAGTACATCCCACACTGATCATAGGGGGACATTACCTAACTGAAAGCCCCCAAAACTTCCATTCCCTTCCAAGATAATAAATCTGAAGCAATACCAAATTCCTGGGGAAATTACAGAAATTAATTTCACTATACAGCACAAGTTGCTTTATCACTGGGTCTTGTGATCCAGAAATCCAAAGACATTTGACATGTTTGTGATAAATAAGAATGCTATCTGAACTTTCTCATTGAGGTCAGGAGAAATATAGAATAGTTAGCAAAAGAGGGAAGACACAGATATTACTGATTACTGGTCTGATTACCAGTTATAAAAAACTAATCTTTGCACATTTCTATTTGCAGCCTATGTGTGTGTATGTGTTTGTGTTTTTCACATCTCTATTTTCATTTTATATACTAGTTGTTAGGAGTTAACTTTATAATTTAGTCTTTAGATATTCAGTGGGATGATGACTGAAGTTGAGGGGCACTTAATATATCTGATGTATACAATGACTCATGATTGTATGTCTCCTCATTTTGGGGAAAGTGGGAAGATTCCTTTCACTTATTTGAATGATAGCTGTGTCTTTTTAAGTAGAACTACAGAGTTATTTTGTTGTTTATTGAAAAGTTCAAATGTTTGTAGAAGGGTGTACATGGAAGCGAAATAGTCAAAGGGGTGGATGGGGTCAGTTGTTGATTTATTTGCTCTTAGCCCCCAATTCATCTTTTTGCCTGCTTTGTGAAAATGGATCTTGGCCCCTAAAGGATCTTATTATTTTTTTTTTTTTTACCAGTTGGCACTGAAGCTTTGTCAATAGAGAGTGCTGGAGAATTGTGCAGGAAAAAAAATGTTTCCTGCTTCCTGGTTCTGTGTGCTCAATGGGCAAGCCCCTGCAGTGCGTACAGCTTTCTCCAGGACCAGGGCCCTCAGTTCCTTTGGTGACCAGCAACTGTAGTGAACGAAAGTCAGGAAGACAAGCACCCAGCGGTTGTGACTAGCATCCCACTCACCTTGGGTGGTTTTTGTAGCAGAGTGCTCCTGGTCTCTGCAGTGCTCACAACTTCAATAGAACCGGTTCTTGCAGTATTATGGTAGTCAGCAGCAAACACCAGGCAGCAATTTTCCTTGACACTTCCCCTCAGGCAGGTTTCTAGTGAAGTGCATCCAAAGAGATAGTACCATTTAGGAACAGCTTTCCTAAATACCTTGGAGTTAGGATTTCCCACAAGATCCAGGGGGCAAATTTCCAAGTTCTTCAGCAGAGTGCCACAGTGATTTCCCTGCACTTCATGAGCCAGAGCTGAACCCCCTCCAATGTGATCTGGATCTTTTCCTTGGGCATTGTACATCTTCCTTAGGAGAACTGGCTGCTCCTGATATCTGCTTTTCCTATATTTTTGAGATTTCTCTTTGCTTATTAACCAATCCCATTATTCCAATACCTTGTCATGTTTATTTTATTTACTAACTTCCCCTGTTCAAATTTTTGTGTAATTTCCCTCTTATCATTAGATCCAGACGAATACATAACTTCTTTCTCCATATTGCTAGAAATATTTCGCTTCAAGTATGTCCCTTCTGTTTCAGCAGCTTTATTTAGAATTTATACTACACAACCACAGATTGTCTATCATTAAATATATTTCACACAGTATATAGTAGCCACAACTCTTTCCTCTCTTCTTCATCATGCAAAATCTCAAGGTCTCCACCCATTAATTTATTAATCGGATGAGGTGTGTACATCAGAATTTCAGAAAATTTTTTTAGAGTTTGGGGCCTCTTCTAGTTATGTTACTTGTGCTCTTTCTTTCTCTGCTGCCTGTTCTACCATGTGTATGAGTTCTCTTGTCTGCCATCGGTGCTCTCTTGCTAAGTTACCTTAGGGCCCAACTATCTCAAGACGTATGGAAGGTGTGGCGATCTCTGTCCTTAGGCACAGTCAGTTTATAAATCTGTAAGTCATCGGTTCCAAGGACCAGGAACCAACTTTTTGCTCTCCAGTCTCCTGGGGCCTCTCAAGCTAGTATATTTAATCTTTCTACAAGGGTATAGGAACCTCTACCGAGCAACTTTTCCCTGGAATATTCCACAGAGGGAAATCTGACTTAGGGTAGAGAAAGCCCTACAAACGTGGCCTCATTAATATCTTCCAGTGGCAGCCCCCCTGCTGTGTCAACATTGTCTTTGATCCAGAGAAGCTAATGGCTCAGAGTCAGAGACCAGATTAAAAGGAAATCAAAATGAAATAACCCACTCTCTCCCCACTCTATACAAAATCTGTGTTTGTAAGCACATATGACTATATATGGATATATATAGTCATATCTGTACATATATATTCATATCTATATGTATCTATAGAAATCAATCTAAGGAGGGATTTACAGTACATTTCTTTACCACCTAATAACATGTCACTAACATCTTGTGGCAACAGTTATACAACTTACATAATTTAAAAACACCTTTATGCATATCTAGATAACAAAAGGATATGTTTTGTTACAATATACTTTGTATCAGCTTCTTTGACTTATTAAATATACTTGTTCAATAAATTCCATCCAATGTATTCTATACTTACATTTCTAAATCATTTACTTAATATTCTATATCTGTTAGAATACATCACATACATTTTTGTACTTCAGTATAGAAGAGTAATATATGAATAAATTTTAGCCATGTATTGTTTATTGGAGGAATCTACAAAATGTTCCAGTAGCCTCAAAGAACACATGCAAAAGTAAAAAGTAAAAGCCAATGTATCCATAAGGGTTAAAATAAGTAGTTTTAACTAAATCTTGCAAAACAGTTAAGTGTTCACAGTTACACTATATATGCTATTGTGCTTTAATAGCATAGATGGGAAATGGGGCAATGAGAAGCTGGGGCAGGTGGCAAGAGGAAGATGAGCAAAAAGAAAAGCTGTACAGTAATTTTTAAAAATGGTGTGGGGCGCCTGGGTGGCTTAGTCATTAGGCGTCTGCCTTCAGCTCAAGTCATGATCCTAGAGTCCTGGAATCGAGTCCCGCCTCAGCCTCCTGGCTCAGTGGGGAGTCTGCTTCTCCCTCTGACCCTCCACCTTCTCATGCTCGCTCTCTTTCTCACTCTCTCTCTCAAATAAATAAATAAAATCTCTCTCTAAAAAAAATGGTGTGACATTCAGATCTGGTTTGTAGGAGTTTCTTTACTTCTCAATACTCTTAATTTGCCTCTGGTTTGGCTTTCGATTCTATTGGTAATTGGGATATTTTGAGGCGGTGTAGGATAATAAATAGATTTGATGCAGGATCTGAAAATGAATCTTTTTTCTAAAATAAACTGTGCTGTTTCTCCCCAGGATTAATGCACGTGAATTGGAACATCCGGATAATTTATCCAAGTGAAAAATTAGGGGCTACATGAACCATGCAGTGTGTTTATGCTAGTTAATGTATAAGAAACTATAAATGCAGAACCATGTGCGATTTTGGTAATGAAGGCACACAGTTGTCACGGATCTCCTGCTCTACTATTAATTTTTGCTTCCTCCCATGGCTTCACTACTTCTGAGCTTGGCCAAGACAGTGCAGCCATATTTCTTATGCAAAATTTTTAAAGAAAAATATTGACATTAATATTACGGTTAAAGAATATAAATTAAAAACTTTCTTTGGAAGATTAAAATCATCACAGCTTGGATACAGATTCCTGTGTCTTTTGAGGACACGGTATTTGCAGAAGTACTTTTTAAATGATTTCTTTTTCTCACTGACATTAACATTACAAGTGCAAATTTAAAACAGAAAGAAAAACATGAAGGAAAAGTTCACAAACCATGCTATGAATGTCATGAATTCACTTACTAAATTGTACTAATTCTGGGGAAGATGGGTCTGTGTACTCACAGGTGTGAGACCTGTGCTATTAAGAAAAGTTTTTATTATGAGTTATCTAATACAGCATTTAAAATAAGAACAGGGGCACCGGGCTGGCTCAGTTGGTTAAGTGTCTGCCTTCAGCTTTGGTCATGATCCCAGAGTCCAGGGATCAAGCCTTATGTCAGGCTCCTTGCTCTGAGGGGAGTCTGCTTCTCTCTCTCCCTCTGCCTGCCACTCCCCCTGCTTGTGCTCTGTATAAGAGCACACTCCTTCTCTGTAAATAAATCAAATCTTAAAAAAATAATTAAATAAATAAATAAGAAAAATAAAATAAGAAAAACAAAATCTTGCTTTCTTTATTTTAAATCTGAATAGCATGTACTGTAAAAGAGTATTTTTTTAAAAAGATTTTATTTATTTATTTGACAGAGTGAGAGAGCACAAGCGGGAGGCGGTGGGGGGGGGTGGGGAGCAACAGAGGGAGAAGAAGAAGCAGGCTCCCTGCTCTGCAGGGTGATGTGGGGCTCCATCCCAGGACCCTGGGATCATGACCTGAGCCGAAGGCAGACGCTTAACCGACTGAGCCACCCAAGCGCACCATAAAAGGATATTTTTAAGCTACATTAAAAAACCCATGTAAAAAGCTAGAACAGACCTTGACAAATTATATCTGATCAGTAAAAGTTGCCTTGTTTTGCCTTTGCTATATTTATACGGATCATTTTCTTTTCAATAATATGGAACACAGTTTGAAGCATAGAAGTAAGAAAAAATAACATTTCTGGCGATCAAAATCATGACTCTGGGCAAAGTTCATCTATTCAACCAAAAATTATTTATTGAGTGCCCATTTCATGCCGGACTATGTGCTGCAAAGAAGTGACCAAAACATACGTGCTTCTTGTACTCCTAAAGCTAATCTGTTTACATTACATATGAAAGAATCTTTTTACTTTCCCTTTAGGCACAATTACATAAGCTGACTTATAATTATATTAAGTGCATTCATTTCAAGTTCCAGAACACCATGGTTCTAATTATTTGAATACTTCTAATCAAATATCAGAATCTGGTGGTGGGAATTGAGAAAATGTAGGTCAAGTAGAAAAGGATTAAATGGCTCCAGTCAGGGGAAAGAAAATATTTTAACCACACTTCTCTGCTCTCCACTCACCAGCCCCCAAAATAAATAGACAAAAAAACCCCTCTCTTTGCTTTTAGAGCAGTACCTCAATCTAATCCCTGTAACACAACATTTTGGAACCAGCAGTTCTATCTGTGCATTTATCTCCCATTTTATTTGTGCATTCTTGAGACCAGCAGTTACATCTTAAATTTTTTGCCTCAATTTGAGAATCACAATAGAAGCTCCAGATTTTTTTTAAAACTAACTTCACTGAATAATTAAGGAAAATGTCTAGGTAATACTTTGGTATAGATTATATTGAAGAAGAACATAAATACACAGGAAGAAAATGGGAAAAAATTACAGGTAAGTGAGCTACATATGCAAAATGATGTTAAGGGGACCCAGAGTCCTGAGTCTTCTGCATGAGCTTTACCATGAAGATACATGAGAATAATACTGAATACTTAGAAAGATGCAACTAGCCAAGAAAAATTGTAAGTGCCCCTCAAGAAGTAAAGTAACAGACATAAGAAATAATGTGGCCTTAAATGGAGTTCAGCTTATAATTACTTAGTTTAAAACCTGCATACCTTGTAAAGAATGGCTGCTGGGAAAGGAGTTGTCCATCATGTGACAATCTTACATGTAATTATATATTTAACTATATATGCTCTACATACATAATGAGAAAGATTCAATATAAACAGAGCACAGATGGGAAAGAGACAACATAAGAATAGAAATAAAGATTGGAGAAAATGGTGTTACTATCAATTTTTTGTTGTTTTTCTTCTGAAGTTTTCACTTTTGTTTTTTTAATTAATTAGTTTATTTAAGTAGGCTCCTTGCCCAATGTGGGGCTGAAACTCATGATCTCGAGATCAAGACTCGCATGCTCTACCAACTGAACCAGCCAGGCACCCCTCTATTGGGGATTTTAATTTGTTTATGAAAAGTTCATAAGTCCCCAAGACTTCCCTCAGTTCTGTCACCAACTATGACCCCTAAGACCACCCTCAGACTCAATAGTTTGCTAGAAATACTCACAGAACTCAGCAAAACTGTTAGGTTCATGATTCTAGTTTATTACAGTAAACGATACAAGGGAATAGTTATATAGGGCAGCGTCCAGGAGTCACGAAGTATGGAGCTTCCAGTTGTCTTCTCCCAGTGGCACTATCCAGACACAGGATACTCCTGTATGTGACAATATGCATGGTGTATTACCAGCCAGGATAGTTACCTAAGCCTTGGTTTCCAGAGTTTGTACTGGGGATGAGTCATGTAGATGTGGTTGACTGCCCATGTGGCTGACCTTAGTCTCCAGCCCTTCCAGAGGTTGAGTTGATACCACATAGCCCAGAGCCCCCACCTTAAATCACATTGCTAGAGGTGCCTGGGTGACCCAGTCGGTTCAGCATCCTACTCTTTGTTTTGGCTCAGGTCATGATCTCAGGGTCATGAGATCAAGCCCTATGTTGGGCTCGTGCTCAGCATGGAATCTGCTTGAGTTTCTCTCTCTCCCTCTGCCCCTCTCATCTCTGTCTCTCTCTCTCAAATAAATAAATAAAATATTTTTTTAAAAATCAGATTGTTAGACTAAATAGCTTAGTCCAAAGTCCCTAGGTAAACAAAGTCACTTTTATCAGGCAGGACATTTCAGGGGCTTAGAGAGCATCTCCTGAGAGGCAAGTGCAAAAGCCAGACCTCTCTTTTGGCAAAGTTAATACTTTAGTGCACAGGTAACATTTTATTTTGTTGTTGCTGTTGTTTTGTTTTGAAACTACAATATGAACAAGTGAGGTGTTCAGTATATGGTGGTTTATCTGATTCTTGAGTTAAGAAAACTTTCCTGTTATCCTATAAATAGAAGTAGAAAAACTATAACCCAGTTGTGACTCAGCAAGTTTAATATGACTGATTGGAGTGGTCTGTGTTCAGAAGTAGTAAGAGTACTTTGGATCAAGTACAAGGCAGACAGTTAAGGGACAGCCCCAAAAGCCAAGTGGATAAACCATTTGGACTTGAGCTGATGAGTTTTAAGGAAATGTTTTCGTTTTCTTAGCATAGCAGTAACAAAGGGAAGAGAAATCTACAGGACGCTATTCTTTCTATTATATTTAGGATGGACTCATTATTCAAAGTTACATTATGACTAGCCTGTTGCAGTAATTTTTTAAAATGAGACAATAATGGTCTGTATTAATGTAGCTATATAAATGAGAACTTACATATTAACAATATTTTTCTAACTTTATTAAGGTATAATTGACAAAACTGTAAGATGTTTAAAGTGTACAATGAGGGGCGCCTGGGTGGCTCAGTCGGTTAAGCGACTGCCTTCTCAGGTCATGATCCCGGAGTCCCGGGATCGAGTCCCGCATCGGGCTCCCTGCTCAGCAAGGAACCTGCTTCTCCCTCTGACCCTCCCCCCTCTCATGTGCTCTCTCTTTCTCATTCTCTCTGTCTCAAATAAATAAATAAATAAATCTTTAAAAAAATAAATAAAGTGTACAATGAGGTGATTTGATATGTGCGTACATGGTGACATTATAAAAGAATTCCTCCAGAAAGTTCATTTACACATCCATCGCCCTCACCTCACATATTTACCCTATTTTTTCCCAGGGAGAACATATAACTTTACTCTCAGCAAATTTCAATTATACAGTTCAGCCTTATCAACCATAGTCACCATGTTATAATTAGATTCTCAGACCTCATTCATCTCATAAGTAAAAAGTGTGTACCTTTTTACCAACTTCTTCCTATTTCCCCCATCCCTTTTATAATAAATCTTGACTGATGAATACATTTACTTAGATAATAGATTGCTTTTGATAAGGTAATTGTATAAATAAAAGAAATGAGGAGGTCTCTGTTTTATTCACTGTTTTTAGTATTTTATTCTTTACCACCTTCTACATGTATAGAAACTGTCATCTCTACAGATGTAGTTTTAGTATTCTTACCGAGGAAATGGTGTATAGTCAAAATTGCCTACATTATTATTCAGAGACTTCATTACTCTATGAATCAGAGAGGCTTCCCACTTTTTAAATTGCTAATATTAAAATTAAAATTAGAGCATTTTACGTCTTAATTACTTTTCAAATATTTTTTAATTAATCCTGTTTTGTAAAACTGTCAAACCAGTATAAACATTCTGAAAGCAAAAACAATAACTTTGAGTGATGTCATAATCATAAAAGCTGTGTTTATTCATATTAAATTAAACAGACTGGACATCATATACTTAGAATTATATAAAAGAAACTAAATCCACATAATGGTTTATCTACAAGATTATTTACTACTTGCTTGTAAAGCTCAGTCATGTCATTTATTATTTGGTTGTTATAGGAAAGCTTTTAATCTTTATACTGAAAATATTTTGCAAAGGCTGACCGAGAAAGAATAAATCCATTAAAAGGGACTCTTAAAACTATGTAGCTTATGTCAGTCTTTGAATTCTTATTGATTCCATATTTAGAAAATTTATTTTATGTCTACCTACCTTGACATTAATTTGGGGATTGAAAAAAGCAAGCAAAAGCAAACTAATTCTTAGAAGATTTTAGAAAGTTATAAAAACCTTTACTCATGGTTTCAGCTATTACATATTAATACAGAAAAATTTATATTAGAAACATTTGAAGGGAAATTAATACTATGGGTAAAAATAACTTAGTTTTTATTGAAAATTAAATTAACTCCCTTTTGCAATAATTTTATCAATAAATTAAATGATGGTGAAAATAATAATAAACATTTACTAATCACACATCATGTACCAGACCCCTTAAAGAACTTTATACCTATTATCTCAGTTATTCCTCACAATAAATCTATGGATTAGGTATTATTACTTTGCTTATTTTAAACATAAGGAAACTGAGATTTAACAACTTTTACCTTGACCAAAATTTCACAAAAGGTAAATAATAGGGGGTGCCTGGGTGGCTCAGTTGTTAAGCGTCTGCTTTGGCTCAGGTCATGATCCCAGCATCCTGGGATCGAGCCCCGCATCGGGCTCCCTGCTCCGCAGGAAGCCTGCTTCTCCCTCTCCCGCTCCCCCTGCTTGTGTTCCCTCTCTCGCTATGTCTCTCTGTGTCAAATAAATAAAAAATCTTAAAAAAAAAAACACAAAAAGTAAATAATAGACCTAAGATTTGAACACATCACATTGCTATCTGATGACAGAACCTCCTGGGATATAATTTCTGTATATCCCTGCCTTATCACATTGGGATTTAAGATCAGTGGAAAATATGAGTGAACAACAGTTCAGATTTAAGGTTGGAATTAAGTAGAGAAGCCAGGACTAAGGTCCAAAAGAGTCGACATATTTTAATAAAAATAGCATATATATATATATATATATATATATATATATATATATATATATATAACCTGAACTTAAAACATAATTCCACCAGTTATGTGTCTGAAATTCAACTTTCTATAATCTATAAAATTGAAAAATAATAACTATCTTCCTCAGTTGTTTAATGAATATAGATAATATATTCAAGGGGCACCTGGGTGGCTCAGTCAGTTAAACTTCTGCCTTCTGCTCAGGTCCTGGGATCAAGCCCCTCAACCTACTCCCTGCTCAGTGGAGAGTCTGCTTCTCCCTCTTCCTCTGTCCCTTTCCCCCCACCTTGTGCTCTCTCTATTGGACTCTCTCTCAAATAAATAAATAAATAAATAAATAAATAAATAAATAAATAAAATCTTTAAATATATATATTCAAGAACCAAGTATTGATAAGTAAAGTCTAATAGGAAGTGATTTATAGGATCTATCTTCTTTACAAATGTTCAGCCCTAATGGATCTTAAATTTGATGCAAAGACCTGCACAATAAGATAAACAGCTTTTGACTGGGAAAAAAAAAAATGTAATGTTAATAAACCTTTTTCAATATGTCAAATCTTAAACGAAGTTAAAGATTATTTAGCAGAGAAATATCTGGATATTTTCCCTGCATATTAGAAAGAAATGAAATTAATTGGTCCTAGGCTGAAGTAATCTCTTCCTTAACATAACAAATATTGACTGAGCATTTATTATAAGCAGTTTTCCGGCATATGCTGAATAGGACACCAATATATCAAAATTATAATATATATATATATTTTTTAAAGATTTTATTTATTCATTTGAGAGAGAGAATGAGAAAGAGAGAGCACATGAGAGGGGGGAGGGTCAGAGGGAGAAGCAGGCTCCCTGCCAAGCAGGGAACCCGACGTGGGACTCGATCCCGGGACTCCAGGATCATGACCTGAGCCGAAGGCAGTCGCCTAACCAACTGAGCCACCCAGGCGCCCAAAATTATAATATATTATAAGAAGTTTTCTAGCATCTTACCTAGGGAGAAATAGTGCATTCACAAAAAATCAAATAAATAATACATGCCAAGACACATGGTATTGATAGACAAAGAATGCCACAAAAGTTGTGAGAACGGGGCAGGCAGATGGGCTGCCAATAAGACGATAACTCTCAGTGGAGTGCAGGCTTAGGGAGGACAGGCACTGGAATGAGAAGTAGAATTTGATGAGTGAGAGAGAAGGAAAACACAATGAAAACTTCATTGTCCTAAAAATAGATGCTGCCTGTCTCTACCCCATGGACTTCACTCATTTGTTTTTCTTTCTGGAAACATAGTCTATGACAAAAATGGGAGATATAATTTGAAATTTAGGTTTTGGATATCTCATGGAAATACCTGAAGGCCTGACTGATAACTTTAAACTTCATCCTTTTAAACTTCAAATGCATTGAGCTTCAAGTGATTTCTCGAAGAATAATCAGAATTTTACAACCACTTCTGGCTTTTTATTCAGTTTCCTTTGATTACTCCTTATTTAAACTGGTTTCCTTGCTGTTTCCTCCCACTCAGCAAATGCAAGCACACAAGCATGTGCGTGCTCACACACACACACACACACACACGGACAGACGTATGCACACCTTCCCTTACACACACAGAGTGTAGTTTTGTCTTTTTAATCAAGAGCAGTGCATAAAGCACAGCGGAAGACAGAACTAGAATTGATGTCTTTACCTTGTTACTTTTATGCTAGCGTTTCAGATCCCGATTACTCTATTTTATATAGCTACAGTCTTGTTATTTATTATTTAACTCTTGAGATTAACTTGAATTTTATACATAGTGTGATGCAGAAGTCAATATATACTTGAAGAACATAACTGAAACAGCAAACAATGTTTTCACTTGATGATAGTAGTTAAAAGAAACAGTTTATTTTTTTTAATTTTCTGTGTATTAAATGTGTGTTATTGAATAACTTTAGTCACCTGGCTAATGTTATTCTCAGTCTTTGAATTCATTTTTTTAAATATATTAAAATTTGAGAGGTTGAATCCTTATTTCTGGATTATGAACTGCCTTATTACTGCAGAAACAGGTTCCAGGGACTGTGGACACTCTTATCAATGCCCTAGCCACTTTAATCATCCGCTGGTCCCTAGATCAACACAATGTAACACATTCTTATCTAGATTCCTTGATGATTGATAGAAACACATTCTGTTTTTTTCTTTTCTATAAATGCTCACTAATACTACACTAGAAACTAATTTATGGCACTACTCTGTAAAACATCCTAACTAATGTATAAAAGGGGGGGCATGATAATGTTTATGAAAGTTTTATTGTTTGTACAATGCAAGTAGTGAATAACTATACTGCAGATTACTTTTAAGGAAATGCTAAACTCTGCCCCTTGCAACTACTTAATCCTATGAAGCAAAGACCACTGATCCACATATAAGCGTTTGAAAATAACCCAGAGGTGGGTGAGGAGGCTTGTCCCTGTCTGCCTTTCTTCTGAATATCCTTCATTAGTGGGAAGCAAAGCAAAATTTATTGAGCGATAGTACAAAGCTCCTGAAGAGGAAGGGAACTCAAGCGGGTTGCCCTGGAGTTTCCAAGTCTAGGGTTTTTATGAGAATGTTGGTGGGCTGTTTTAATCTGATTAACCCTCCATGCTCCTGTCACCCAATCAGTTTTTGTCCACGGGCGCATCCACCTACCAGGTAGTTCTTCACGCGGGAAGGGTGGAAGGCTGCTTCCAGGTGGTTGAATGTCCTTTTAAGGGTAGTTCCCTCTTAAGGCAGGGGTCCGTTGTTTCTGCCGGCCTTTCTTCTGACTATCCTTCAATACCATGACTCCTCATTCCCTTCGAGTCAGAAAATGAGATATTTTAAGCAGCTCTTTCATTGTTGGCAAGCAGATAATTAAACATTCATTAATATCTATCTATCTATCTATCTATCATCTATCATCATCTATCTAGAGAGAGCATGTGTTTTGTACCAAGATGATCATGGTTCCTATTGTCATTTAATTAACTTTTCAATGTAAGATACAGATATGAGACAGAAAATATAATTATTAGTCTGCTTATGAGTTTGTATGATTAAATAGCATATATGTGTCTTATTAATAGTATACTAATAATATTTTAATTTATATCATGTTTATACAAAATAGGTTAACGACTTTCACATGCTTTTCCCCTCAATTTTATCTCTAGTCATTCCCTCATTTAGATGGATGGAGTTTTCAAACCCAATTATTACAGTACCTCACTTTCAAACATAAGTTTTATTGTCATAAAGATATGAATATCATCCCTAGTTCTATCTTGGAGACACTTTGAAATTTACATAATATTATTGATTCACCTGTCTTTAAATAGATGCAAAATAGATACTCATCTGAATTATTTATTGGTTAAATAGGAAAATGTTCATGACACACCAAATACATAATTGGCCTTGATAGATATTTTTTTCTCTATATCCCCTCATCCAACAATCCTTTTCCTGATAACTGGATATGGATGTTTTATTTTGGCTTTGTATATTTATTTGTTTTGGCTTTTTACTTATCCATTTTTCATACATTATAGGAGGACTTAAAAGATTTCCATGTTTTTGTTTGTGTTTTTATCTAAGGAAGGAGCGTTAAGTGGCTTAAACTATTTACTTGGTGTTTGTTTTCAAGGATAACACGTCTCCAAGACAACCATGACAGAATATTCAATACTTTTGGAAAAAATTCTGCTAGGGTGCCTGAAATTCTCACTTTTTTTTTTCTCTCAGATTACTGCATGCTAGTTTTTTTTTTGTTAAAATGCCCGATATATGGGTGTGGAAACAAACTCTGATAAGCAGCTAGTTTAAATTTACTTCAAATTAGTTGATTCACTTTTTAAGCACATTAATCCTAGCAAATTCGCAAAGAATTAAAGTACAGAGTTTTCAAAATATTTGATTTACTTTGTTTCTTGAAGGGTAAATTTAGGAGTGAGGTGTATCGTTGTCCTCAATAGAAAATTATATGATTACTAAAATTACATGGGATTTTCTAAGATTTGTGATGAGGGGAGAAAAAAGAATAAAAAGGTGCCAAAAAGCTTTCCAGTTAAATATGATATCTTTTGGGGCGCTTCGGTGACTTAATCAGTTAAGTGGCTGCCTCTGGCTCAGGTCATGATCTCAGGATCCTGGGATCCAGACCTGGATCTGGCTCCCTGCTCAGTGGGGGGTCTGCTTCTCCCTCTCACTGCCCCTCCCCCCACTTGTGTGCTTGCACACACACACACACTCTCTCTCTCAAATAAATAAATAAAATCTTTAAAAAATATGATATCTTTGAAAAGACATATTGGATGTAATATTATTTTATACTAGGAAAAAAAGTCCATCTCTCAGAAAATGAAGCAGCAGTTATACTCAATCCATCACCAAATTTTTAAAAAACATACCAGTAGAGTAAAAAGTAGTTTTGCTAAATTAAAATGAGATGAAAATCAAAAAATATATTATGACAATGTCCAGCAAATAGTAAATACTAT
Source organism: Mirounga leonina (assembly GCF_011800145.1). Lineage (NCBI taxonomy): Eukaryota > Metazoa > Chordata > Mammalia > Carnivora > Phocidae > Mirounga > Mirounga leonina. The sequence continues at coordinate 17,645,311 of NW_023270389.1, forward strand.
TTCAGTTCTCATTTTTATTACTATTAAACATGTATATTATAAAGCAAATGTTTTGTTATTAACAATAAAAGCTAGATACATAGTTGATCTCTTACATCTATTAAAATATTGAAAAAGCAATCTTTGTTCTCTAATGACATTCATATATAAGTATGACATTGTGGCAAGTTACGAATGGAAGATACAGACCATGTTCTGAAATATATTTTCCTGTGTTCAAAAGATACAAAAATGAGATGGTTAATATCAAGTCTAAAAGCAGTTCTGGTTGTATAGGCAAATGACAGTAGTTTAAGGCTCAAACCAATTTCATTTGAATTACCATGTAAACATCAAAGTAGCTTTCTCTCAATATTTAAAATACTAGGTTATCTTAGGGGCGCCTGGGTGGATCAGTCAGTCAAGTGTCCGCCTTCGGCTCAGGTCATGATCCCAGAGTCCCTGGATTGAGACTCGCATTTGGCTCCCTGATCAGCACGGAGTCTGCTTCTCCCTCTGCCACCCCCCATATGCTCTCTCTCTCTCAAATAAATAAATAAAATCTTTTTAAAAATAAAATAAATAAATACTAGACTATCTTAGATTGTATTTTATTAATAAGTAACTAAGGTTTTCTAATATGCTAATTTTACCAATTGTTTCATTTTTATAAAATATGGAACATACTAGGGCATCTGGGCGGCTCAGTCAGTTAAGCACCTGACTCTTGATTTCGGCTCAGTGGTGATCTCAGGGTCCTGGGATTGAGCCCCTCCTCTGGCTTCAGGTTCTGCACCACAGAGTCTCCTTGAGATTCTTTCTCCCTCTCCCTCTGCCCCTCCCCTTGCTTGTGCACTCTCTCTCTCTTTCTCTCTTTTAAAATAAAGTAAATAAATCTTTTAAAAAAATATGTAACATACTTTTTCAAAAGAAGAGAGAAAAATAATTACTGAAGCAGAAACTTTTATAATCATTATTTAAAGAATTTTTAAAAACCTTTTTTATTTCTAGGATATAAGAAACTTAAAAGGGAAATTTTTCCACTTTCAATTATCCTTTATCTTATTGTGTAAAAGCCCCTCTGTGAATTACATTTTAATGAAGAATTAACAAAACACCTATGGCTATTCTAAGTGATTTGTTGTCATGAATTTTTTCTAGAAATAAAAGGACAGTGAATTCGAACACTATTATACAAGCATAGAAAGATGTGTGATGTATAGTTTCAATACTCTATCCAACCTTCCTCTAGGCAAGTATATGAATTCTTGAAAAGTATGCTTTATTCCAATACAAAATAAAGCACTGACCATCCCTGAGTTAGTAGTCACATGTGTAAAGTTAACTGCCAAAGACAAAAAGTACTTAGACTATTGTATCATGTGACTGCCTAATAATTTTGATTTAAAAAATGTGAATGGAGATAAGAAATTATCTAATACTATAGCGCCCACTGATTATTTGCAGGATATGCTTCTCATGAAATACAAAGATGTGTCTCCAAAAGTTATTTTCTAGGTGGACAGGTAACACTATGTCTTTTTACTATAATTTCTTGCACACCCAGTTCGTTACAAGGCTTTTTAGTATATGAAATTGTATCCTACCTCTGCTCAAATTGATTTTCTACTGAGTCTGAGTTTTGGTTTGTGCTGGGAGGGTATACTTTATAGTTTTATAAATGTTCTCTTTTGTGGTATCCCAAATCATAGCCCCTTCTGTGTTAGAATCAGCATGCATTAGAGTAGGTGACTACCTTCACTATATAAATGTGAAAAGCTTCTATTTCCCACCAAACGTTTTAAATTCCCTTTTAATATTATTAATCTATTCATGATGGATTGCTTCCCATTATTTGAACTTTGTTCCTTTAAAAGCACTGTTTTTATACATTTTGAACTCAAAAGAGACATTCACATTTTAAAAAGTCATATTTGAAAGGACTAAAATAATCAGTCCAAAACTAAATAGTTGCCAATATTTTTGATGTATTCACTAGTATGATAAAATCATATTTTACAAAGTCTATGAGAGATCTCTAATTAAATTTAATTGTATTTACCATAAAATTAAACAAATTACATTTATCCAGTTTTGCTTCATTACTGTCTTGCTAATTTAGGAAAACTATGTACTATTATAGTGGTACTCTTTTCTGAACAGGAGCAATATTTTTCTATATATCCATAAAAAACATTCTTTCATTGGAATTGCTTAATATTAAGTGCAGCTTCTTACTTGGTATAACTTATAGCATCTACATGACACATCTCAAGACCAACTCAACTCTGTTTCACCATGCATCCATCATTGTAAGACTATGAATAATCTGTCCTAATAAAAATAAATAAAATTTGACCACATATCTGTTTAAGGTTGTATTTAGCCTATCCCAATGGTACTTTTTCTTTCTAATGAATTCATAAGGAAAACAGTTTGAAATCAAGATAGAGAGAGAGAAAAAGTCTGGAAGCAACACAATAAAAAAAAAATGGACCCCCTTTTGCAAAGTATGTATTTGGGGTGAAAAATGACAAACTATTTGAAATTTTATAACATGCGTTGCTTTTATATAAACTATGTGCTAAAGTACTGTCACAAGGCATTGATATTGACCATTTTAATATCTTCAAAAATTTTTATTTTTATTCTTCATAGTCTTGAGAAAAAATTTTACAGATAGAATCATGTCATTTTCGACTGTCCTTATTGCCTCTACATTTATCCAAACTAATAAACTTCAATGCTCTTCAGGAAGTAAATACAACTACAATACTGTACTTGGTTCCTGGAGCATCCATAGTTTGAGAACAATCCTCCTTATTTTAGAAGGGTAAAACAGAAGTCTGCAATCCATTGGCTACAAACAGCATGACATTCTGAACAACCTTGAAGTTAAAAAAAAAAATAGACAAAACAAAGCTGTTTGAATTCTATTTTATAGTATTTTATCTTTAGTATGGAATAGAACACCATGGAGTATACATTGATTTATTTTTTAAAGGAGGGAAGCAAATTTATTATGACATAAGTTACTCCGCTAAGACATGTTTAAAAGTCTAACCTGCAAGATCCGAATCACCAAAGTGACTGCAGTTCAATTTTCTATATCCTTTCTCAGGTCAAATATTCCCAAAAGGAAAACTAGGACAGGATCCACAGAACGCTATATGTTAGATGGAAAAGCAATTTAACTACATCAGTCTCCTGCCCATAAACCTGGGAAAGTGAAACTCTGCCCAATATTACTGGCTATATAATGAGACTATAGAGAAAAATGATTATCTTTTTTTTTTTAAAGATTTTATTTATTTATTTGACAGAGAGAGACACAGCGAGAGAGGGAACACAAGCAGGGGGGGTGGGAGAGGGAGAAGCAGGCTCCCCGCAGAGCAGGGAGCCCGATGCGGGACTCGATCCCAGGACCCTGGGATCATGACCTGAGCTGAAGGCAGTCGCTTAACCAACTGAGCCACCCAGGCGCCCGAAAAATGATTATCTTTAAATATATATTTTAATACCCTTGGAAACGATCAAGCATCATCTCATATTTGAATTGATTGCTGAGCAATACATATAGAAGTGTGTGTGTAACTACAAAATGTTTCCTGCTTTTGAAATAACAGTTCAGCTAACATCTCTACAGTGCTTTTCAATTTGTATAGCAGTTCTACATACATGATAGCACTTAAATCACTGTGAAAACAGACCCAGAAGGATTAAGTAGCTTGCCCCAAAATTCACAATCTGTGAAATATCTACAGTTTGAACCCATCTTCTGATTTATATTACCACTTTTTTCCTTATTAAGTGAAAAGATTAAATCAAAACAATAACACTGTGTATTACATAAAACACTGCCTGGTTCAGAGTGAATTATAGTAAATATTTCTGGAAAGGAATAAATGTATTTTACATCCATTAAAATATTTCAAGTTAAAATAAGAGTAACTCTCAATAAGGTGGCCAGGTGGACTGGGGAAAGCCCCAGTCCCTCAAGCCTTCACCCAACCCATACCCAGGCTATCCTTGGCAGCTCTTTGTCTCGTCCCAAGAAGGAATTCAAGGAGAGGCCAGACACAAAGTTTGAGTGGTGCAAGTGGGAAAGTTTATTAAAGTGAGAGTATACTCAGGGCGCCTGGGTGGCTCAGTCAGTTAAGTGTCGGCTTTCGGCTCAGGTCATGATCCCAGGGTCCTGGGATCGAGCGCCACATCAGGGTCCCTGCTCAGCGGGGAGCCTGCTTCTCCCTCTCCCCACCTCCCGCTCATGCTTTTTTTCGTGCTCTAAATAAATAAATAAAGTGAGAGTACCCTCTTGACACGTGAGAATGGGCAAGCTCAAGGGAGACTTGCACACTGTGGGGTTTGGTTTTCTAGCTTTTATCAATGGTTGTTCACGAGGGGGTGGAATATTGCCTACTTGGGGGAGACATTTCTTGGGAACAGTGTTTCACCTTTCTCCCCCCTCCTCCTTGGTCAAAGCTCTGGCCTTCTTGGTCTTGGGCCTGCCTGGTTTGATCCGGCTTCCTCCGGCTTTGTGTTGGGAATGCTGCCAGGGCAGTTTTCTAACTTGCCCTGTAGCAGGCCATGACTCCCCCCTTTGCTGGCTTCCAGGCTTCCTGTTAAAATCTAACTAACTGCCTACTCTAACAATAAAGGTAACAGAGCATACTGATTTGAGGTAATTTTTTTTTTTTTTTTTTTCTGGTTAAATGACAACAGAGTCCACCTATTTGGATCTTGATCTAAGGATGCTGCTTTGAATGTTATATTGTCAAATTGAGGCATACATGGTCCCTATCACCTGGCATGCCCATGTATGCCAATGCCCAAAGAGTCCAGTAAAGCATTAGGCCTTATTTTTCATTTTGGAAGACAAAGAACTGTTTTTCCTTGACATTCAGAGAGATCATTTGTTGTGAAATCACTCATGTAGTTCAAAACAATTTTGCTCGGTGAGCAGTCTTGGCATTTTGTTGGGGCTTTTTAGCCATTTCTGCTGGAGGAAGTGTAATAATATCATAGTCAGGACCATTGAGATGGAAGTTTTTGAACTGCCAATAGACAGAACATAATATAATGAAAGCTTTGGACATCAAAGGGTAAAGGCATTCTTACTAAATCTTTAAAAACCCACTGGTGACAAATGGGAGGGAAGTTTGTCTCACTAACATGCTCCACATTTGGCTCTTCCATCTAGAGTATATCTTTTTAAAATTATGGTCCAGGGTAGTACAAATATAATACATACTTTTTTACTTTACTTTTACTTAAATCTTAGAAACGACAAAAACAGGACATTAAATTGGCCCAGAGGACCCCACCAACAAAATCATGTTAGCTTCCCTTTTCCACTGAAAACCTTACTCAAACCTCATTAGTTAAATTTAGTATGACATAATTATGCCAAAGAACCAGGCTAGATTGCGACTTGGGTTCCTGTGTCTAGCAAAACCATGTATGTTTGAATCTCTCTCCTATGCAAATTTCCCCAACTTAGTCAGGTTTTATCCCCCAGGGGGAAAAGTATTCCATTTTTACTCATATTTCCCCATGCAGCACTAAGGTTATGGTAGAGTGAGAAAAACAAACTCTGGGACTTCAAAGGAGAGACTGGCTCTACTTCATTTACCATCTTTTTTGAGGAAATTAGTGGCTTTTTGTGATTCACTTGAACTGAGCAGGCTCTGCACAGTCATTAACAAGGAAGGGCAATGCTCAGTGGCAAACACTTTCTCAGCTCCGTCACCCACAACTTGGCTGAGACATTTACTAGAAGATGCCAGGACATCTCCTCTACCTCCTAAAAGGCCCAGAAAACCATCATCCACTTTTTTTAAGAAGCGCATGTGTTTGTTAACAACCCATCCTCTTTGCCAAGACTTCCCTAACTATGAAGGCCTATGTGATTTTATCCTACTTTTATGCCAACAAGCTAGCCTACTCTCTGTGATATTGTGATTTATAATAAGAAATACATAGCCGATCATCCCCATTTCTGGACACAGGGCTCCTAAAACCCTTGGAAGTTCCTAAATGATGAGAATAATTAAGGTGTCTTTTGTTATGTTAAAGAGGTGGCTTTCAGAAAACACCTGAGCCTGAGAGCTGGTTGTTAAAGAAAACCGAGGATGCACTTAGAGGTTTAGAACTTTCAGTCTTCCCCCCCTCCCCAGACCTCCATGGAGCGGAGCGGGGCTACAGATGGAATCAATGGCCAATGATGTCATCAATCACTTCTATGTGATGAATCCTCCACAAAAACTCAGAAAGATCTCATTGGTTGAACAAATTCAGGTGTTGGGAGAATGGTGCCCTCTGTGAGGGCATGGAAGCTATGTGCATTTTCTCCATACCTTGCCCTATGCATCTCTTCCATCTAGCTGTTCCTAAATTATATCATTTTATAATAAACTGGTAATATAGCAAGCAAAATGTTTCTCTGAGTTCTGTGAGCCACTCTAGCAAATTAATTGAATGAAGGAGGGGGTCATGGGAAAATGATTCATAGCCACTTGGTCAGAAGCACAGGTAACAACCTGGGCTTGTGACTAGCATCTGAAGTAGTTAGTCCTGTAGGACTGAACTTCTTAACCTATGGGATCTAATACTGTTTCTCAATAGATAGTGTCATAATTGAATTAACTCATAGGACACCCAGTTAGTGCCCAGAGAATTGCTTGTCGGTGTAAGAAACCCCCCCACCAAGGGTGAAATTTGTCCAGGACCTAAAAGATTTCCATCTCATGGATGCTAACAGAAGACACAAGACTCCTGGGTCAGACACAAAGGATGATTTCTTTTTCTTTTTCCTTTTTTTAAAAATTTATTTGACAGAGAGAGACACAGCGAGAGAGGGAATACAAGCAGGGGGAGTGGGAGAGGGAGAAGCAGGCTTCCCGTGGAGCAGCTCCAACTGAGACACCCAGGCACCCCACAGAGGATGATTTCTTACTCACAGGAACAACAGTAAGCAGAATATCATTTTATTCTTGTGTCAGTTTTCCAAAACTCAAATTCTCACAGGACAGTGCCCCAACGGCTGGTAGATGCTTTCACATACATTGGGTTTTGTTATAGGAAAGGGATTCTGAACTAAAGAATTCTGAATCTTTCAAACTGGCCTGCAAGCAAACCTGTCCAATCTTTTCCCATACAGAGATATTATCCTTATAATACTGGACGGTAAACAAACCTGCTCTTTGCTGTAGCAAAAGAAATGATCTCTGTCTTCCAAGGTTGTTTGCTATGCACACATCCTTCAAAATGCAGTATGAAATGAAAGGGCAATTATTGCATCGGTTCTCAAGACAAGGCAGAAATGTGAGAGAAATATGGAGAACAGTCTTACAACATAGTGATACTGAGGTTTCCCAGGAAGTACTACATTAGCAACCACAGGCAACAATTATTACTAATACTGGGTCTAGGTGTTACAACAGTAACCATCTGAGTCCGAGTGCACATGTGTGCATGAGAGCACCTGAGCATACACACATAAGTGTTTTCCCTTTTTTCTTTTTTACTATTCCTAAATAATTAAATTTTATGGTGCATAGAGAATAAATATCCAATTTAAATATATTATATGATGGCCTTAAATAACCTTGAAGATATCCACTAGATACCTGAAACTAATATAAGACTCTATATTAATTATACCTGAATAAAAAGAAGAAAATATCCACTAGAAATATCTTCCAGAATTAACAAAAGTAAATGTCCTGAAAATTACAATTCTGAGTTATTATGGGTAAATTATTATACTTCTAAAGAGTATTGAAAATTAGCACAATGCAAAATTTTTAATTTAAAATGTATGTGAATTATATACTGTGGAAAATAATTCATCCTTTACCATCTGTATCTAGACTAACAGTATTTTATATATTATGCATTACACAATAAATAATACAGATTTAATCTACATGTGTAGGTATTTTATATATATGTACATATATTGTCTCTTTCATATGCTTGAATCTTTTTTTTTCATAAACTTGAATCTTATTCAAAGGATCATTCTTTTAAAAATACATGAGTTACACAGAGATCACAGTTTTGGACAACTGTTTGGTTTTAATATTGGAAATTCATGTTACAAATTTTACTACATGTTATAAGTATAAAATAATCTCTTTAATACTTGATGTTTACTCTAGAACCTCAACTAATTTATGAGTTGTTACATGCATGTTAATTTTTTGCAATCACTAAATTTATCTCTACTTTAGGCATATTTTTTGGATAATTTAATTTAAATGAGTGTTTCACTCTTTCCTCAGCATTATACTTCCTTAGGAGATATTTTGTGGTTATAAAGATAGTATAGAATAAGTTTTTGATGGCAAAGATGTTGAAAATTTGTATAATACGTTGAACAACAGTGGCTCAGAATAAATTCTCCCTCTTTTGAAATATCTCTCTTGCAGATTTACTGTGAGCAATTGTTTCTTGGATTATCAAGGTCTTTCTATTTTGATAGTTTTTATTGTAAAGACACGTGTAATTGATATTTCTTCTTTTTGTTCATTTCTGATCAATGTATGATAATATCCTTATTTAAAGCTATGATAAGTTGTATTCATCATTTAGCAAGACTAGTGTGATTTTTTTTGTCTCTGTATTCCTGATAGAGAATAATAAAATTTTAATACTTGGATGTTACTTTGGTGATCATCTTTTCAACTCTTAGAAGAAAATTTTCTTGAATTATTTGTTTCCTTTACCTTAGAAAGTTCCTCTTAGTTTATACCTATTTATATTGCTTATAGTACCACGTATAAAGTGTCATGTTATATTAGGGCTCAGAAAAACTTTTCTTGCTTATTCTCTGAGGAAGAAAAGTGATAAATAAATGTCTTTTTCTGTTTGACAGGAAAACCATGAAGCTCCAAATGGTTTTCTAGTTTGCTAGGAAATGACCATTTTATTTTAGGAAAAAATAATTTAACTTATTAGATATTAATATTAAATTATGTCAGCAACCATTACCTTATTTATTTTAGAAGAAAACTACTTGTATATTCCCAAAACTATAGTTATATCAATTTTTTGGTACTACTGAACAAATTACCACAAACATAGCTACTGAATGACACAAATTGATTATCTGACAATTTCTGTATGTCAGGAGCCCAACATGGTATGGCTGGGTTATCTGCTCAGAATATCACAAGGCTGAGGGACACCTGGGTGGCTCAGTCAGTTAAGCATCTTCCTTAGGCTCAGGTCATGATCTCAGGGTCCTGAGATCAAGTCCCGCATCGGGCTCTCTGCTCAGCAGGGAACCTGCTTCTCCCTCTGCCTGCTGCTCCCCTGCTTGTGCTCTCTCTCTCTCTGATAAATAAATAAATAAAATCTAAAAAAATAAAAGACTATCAAGGCTGAAATCAAAGTGTTCGTAAGGCTGAGTTTTTGTCTGAGTTTAAATTAGAAGTTTGTGTAGTCTCAATTTAACATTTTTTGTTGCATTTTTTTAAAGATTTTATTTATTTATTTATTTGAAAGAGAGAGACATAGCAAGAGAGGGAACATGAGCAGGCAGAGTGGGAGAGTGAGAAGCAGGCTTCCCGCGGAGCAGGGAGCCTGATGCGGGGCTTGATCCCAGGACCCTGGGATCATGACCTGAGCTGAAGGCAGACACTTAATGACTGAGCCACCCAGGCGCCCCTGTTGCATTTGTTAAAGGCACTGGTAATTATTCAATACAGATGCTTTAGGAGAATCTCATAGATGTTATCTTTGGAAGATAATAACTAGGAGTAGCCACATTAAGAAGTGATTCAGGAAAGCATTTATAGAAACTAGTAAAATCTCCCATTAAAAGGAAAGTATCAGAGAGTACCTGGAGACCATGCTTTGCCATTAGGCCCTGGGAAGACTTTTTAACTATACAAATGGTCTACACTGTAAAATAATGTAATTACTGAATTAAGGTGATAATAATTATAAAAGAAATGAATCATATTCTATAAAAAAATGCATACAAAGTTGAAAAATATATCAAAAAAGGGAGGGAGGAAAACTTTCTTATATTAATTCAGGTATAGAGGCACCTAGGTGGCTCAGCCGGTTAAATGTCTGCCTTCAGCTCAGGTCAGGATCCCAGCATCCTGGAATTGAGCCCAGCATCTGGCTCCATGCTCAGCAGATAGCCTGCTTCTCCCTCTCCCTCTGCTTGCCACTCCCCACTGTGTGTTCTCTGTCTCTTTTTGTGTCAAATAAATAAATAAAATCTTTTAAAAATAATAAAAATAAAAATAATTCAAGTATTAGGTCCTTCCATAACCACCTTAACTACCCTTGTCCATGACACAGCACCTGGGAGAAATCCTACAAGGGCTGAGGAAGTGTTAACTGCTATATTTGGGCATACAGAGGAGCACGAAGATGTTAGTAGAGTAGGAGGATCCTAGGCTCACCTTGTCCCATGAACACAAGTAGATAACTACCAAATCATTCTAAATACCCCAGAAATCAATCTGAAGACTGACAGAACAAACTCTACAGCTAAAGGGAGAGAAGAGGTCACATTAAAGAAGAAGCAGGATACATAACTGGCTTTTCTAATAAAGAGGGGGAGGCAGAGACTTAGATAAAATGCAAAGGCAGAAGAAAGTATCCCAAATGAAAGAACAAGATGAGGCCATGGCCAGAGATCTAAGTAAAGCAGATATAAGAAAACATGTTTTTGGAGAATTTAAAGCAATGATAAGGATACTCACTGGGCTTGAGAAAAGGAAAGAAAACATCAGTGAGGGGCACCTGGGTGGCTCAGTTGGTTAAGCATCTGCCTTTGGTTCACATCATGTTTCCAGGGTCCTGGGATCGAGCCCCACATTGGGCTCCCTGCTCAGTGGGAAGTCTACTTCTTTCTCTCCCTCTGCTGCTCCCCCTGCCTGTTTTCTCTCCCTCTCTCCCTCAAGTAAAATAAATAAAATCTTAAAAATAAAAAAGAAAACATCAGTGAGACCTTTACCATAGAGATAAAGGAGTGAAAAAAAGAATCAATCAGAGATCAAAAGTGCAATAAGTGAGATTAGAAACATACTTGATACAATGAAAAATAGGCCGGAAGAAGCAGAGGAATGAATTAATGATCTAGAAGACAAAGTAATGGGAGGCAATGAAGCTGAACAAAGAGAGAAAGAAGAATAATGCAAAATGTCAATAGACTCAGGGAACTCAGGGACTCTATCAAATGTAATAACATTTGTTTTATAGGAGTTCCAAAAGAGGAAGAAAGAGAAAAGGGAGCAGAAAATTTATCTGAAGAAATAATAGCTGAAAACTTCCCTGATCTGGGGAAGGAAACAGACATCTAGATCCAGGAGGCACAGAGAACTCCCATAAAAATCAACAAAAGCAGGCCAACATCAAGACATATTGTAATTAAATTTGCAAAACATAATGATAAAGAAAAATCTTAAAAGCAGCAAGACAAAAGAAGTCATTAACTTACAAGGGAAAACCCATAAGGCTAGCTAGAGATATTTCAACAGAAACCTGGCAGGCCAGAAGAGAGTGGCATGATATATTCAAAGTGCTGAATAGGAAAAATCTGTAGCCAAGAATACTTTAACCAGCAAGGCTATCATCCAGAATAGAAGAGATAAAAAATTTCCCAGACAAACAAAAACTAAAGGAGTTTATGACACTAAACTGGCTCTGCAAGAAATATCAAAGAGGACTCTTTGAGTGGAAAGGAGAGACCAGAAGTGACAAAGACAAGAAGGATCAGAGAAAAGCTCCAGAAACAATAAATAAAATGTACAAAACAAGTAATAAAATGACAATAAATACATATCTATCAATAATTACTTTGAATGTAAATGTACAAAACACTCCAATCAAAAGACATAGGATCTCAAAATGGATAAAAACACAACCCATCTATATACTGCCTACAAGAAACTCATTTTAGACATAAAGACACCTGCAGATTGAAAGTGAGGGGATGGAAAAACATCTATCATGCAAATGGCCATCAAAAGAAAGCTGGAGAAGCAGTACTTATTTTGGACAAACTAGACTTCAAAACAAAGACAGTTACAAAGAAAGAAGGGCACTATCTCATAATAAATGGAACAGTCCACAAGAAGACATCACAATTATAAATATTTATTCACCCAACAGGAGAGCACCCAAATATATAAAACAATTAGTAACAAACATAAAGGAACTCATTGATTATAACACAATAATAGTAGGGGACTTTAACAACCCACTTATACCAGTGGACAGATCATCTAAACATAAATCAACAAAGAAACAATAGCTTTGAATGACACACTGAACCAAATGGACTTACCAGATATATTTAAAATATTCCATCCTAAAACAGCAGAATACACATTCTTTTCAAGTGCTCATGGGACATTCTCCAAATTAGATTACATATTAGGTCACAAAACAGGCCTCAACAAATACAAAAAGATTGAAGTCATACCATGAACCTTTTCTGACCGCAGCGCTCAAAGTCAACCACAAGAAAAAAAAATTGGAAAGACCACAAATACATAGAGCTTAAACAACATGCTACTAAACAATTAATGGATCAACCAGGAAATCAAAGAAGAAATAAAAAAAAATACATGGAAACAAATGAAAATGAAAGCACAACTGTCCAAAAGCTTTGAGATGCAGGAAAACAATCCTAACATGGAAATAAATAGCAATACAGACCTACCTCAAGAAGCAAGAAATAATTCAAGTATTAGTAGTATTTGGTGTACGGTCTTTCTTCTATTATTTTCTTAAGATTTGCCCATGATATAAACTATGCCTTGTCTAGCATACAAATATTATACAATTCTGCCTCCTTGAATAACAATTGTTTATATTGACCTTGAGAGTGTTACATTAAGTGAAATAAGTCAGAAGAAGAAAGACAAATACCATATGATTTCACTTATATGTGGAAGTTAAAACAAAACAAAACTCATAGGTGCAGAGAACACATTGGTAGTTACCAGAGAGGAATGGGGTTGGGGGTGGGCAAATTGGGTGAAGGGATCTCTTGTATGGTAATGAATGGTAATTATACTTGAAGGAGGTAATCAATTTATCGTTTATACAAATATTGAATTATAATGAATACCTGAAACTTACATAGGGTTGTATATTAACTTTACCTCAATATAAAAAAACCTATTATTTATATAATTTTAAATATGATTTAAATTATAATCGAGAATGACTAAATTGTATATATAGGTTGTACACTGACGGAAACAAAATATTCCTAAAACAAATGACATTCTTAGATTTTTTTTAAACTGAATTGTTTTATAGTACTTTTCTTATAATAATATCTGTGAAACTTGAACAAGTACAGATACCATTTACTGTAAGTTAGGAAATCTTATTATGTTTTGCAAAATATTCATATACTTATAAGAAAGTGATAGGAGTTAATTATTATTTTTTGTTCTACTCCTTCCATTTTAGTATAAGGCTAGGTCCAAATACTATGCTCAAATAATTACTGAAACTTTGAGTCATTAGATGAGATTTGTAAATCCTAATTCTGTTTTATTTTTGGAAAATAAAGAACTTTTTCTCAATATCTGGGATTAATTATATAAGCTTTGTTGTTTTTTTGTCAAACAAATATTTGATAGAATTGATGCATAATATACATTATTAATATTTTACCAGAGTCTAGGTTAAAAAGTAAAAATCAATATATTGTTACATATTGTTAACTGACAGTTTGCCATAATAGTAATTACAATAGTAACAACAAAATTCTTGCAGAATATTCCATTTTAAACTCTCAACTATAATTATTTCTGTACTTAAATAGGTTCTACTACCTCCCTTGAACTGAAATAGGAACTCATTAATGAGAAGTTTGCAGTGATTAATTAGAAACCTGTTGAAAAATGTCTTTTAAAGATAGCTAAATTAGGCATTTCGTTTTCTCCCCCAGATGGAGTTTTATACTAATTGGCTTTCTTTCTTATTCAATGGCAAAATTTGTGATTTGGGAAGTTACTGTTCTTGCTTTAATATCTTTTAAGCTCATAGATGAAAAGAAAAAGTAGTTTTATTTTATATATATTTTTTCTTTTATCTAGGATAAACCCACTCAACCTAATGTTGTATGAACATGGCAGAATATCTGTGAGCACAGAATGGCCAGCTCTCTATGGGAATGCCCAGGGGTTATTTATTGGAACATGGTCATTAGGAAAATAAGTAACAATGCAACCAGCAAATCAATCAATCATCAATCAATCAATCTCCTTCAACTCTGTCTATATTTATACCCATATAATTACTAATTGAAGGAATTTCAGTTGTGTGCTTGCTTTCTCATCACTAGTCTTAAATAATTATATGTACATTTAGAGCCCTTTCAAAATATTTCAAGCCCTTATTTTTCTTGAAGTTATAGTGGCAATAATGCCACAATATAATGACAGTAGACTCATTAAACTAGAATGAAAAACATATCCTACAACATAATTACTGCATTTTATGTGAAGCAAAAAGTTTTGCATATGTTGGTTAGTATATAATAAACAGCATTTTAGTGATGAAAAAGATGATTATAAATATCAACCAGCCCAAAAATCTTCATTGTGCTTTGAATTTCCTTTCTAGACACAACATTATGCAAATAAAAAGCAAACTCACCAGATTTGGTGCTATTGCAGAAACAGTCAGAAAGGGCAAAAATCAAAATTGTTCAAACATTTGTTTGAGAAGAAAGTGTGTTAACTAGATAGCTCACATATTATATTTCAAGTCAGTTTGCTTTAAGGCCTAAAATAAAATTTCTTTTCATCTTTTGTCTTTATTATTATTTTATATTTATTATTACTACCTTTTCACTTTTATCTGCATAGGGTCTTGACAAAATTGTCAAGATAAAACATTCATTCTGCTACACTAGAGACACAGACTCAAATTGTGTGTACTCATTTAATCTTCCCCCTCAACTCATCATCCCCCTCAGTTGTCTTTAAACATAACTAAATTAGGGAGAAAAAAATAAAATCTGAGGCAAATTTGTTGATACACTTGTATTATATGGATCCAATCTTGCCTTTCTCCAAAATAAACTAGTATCTTAATGAGAATTTCCATACACTATTTCCATTGAAAAACTTACTTTATAAAGGCAAGTTTCCAGATGTTAAGTGTGCTCAGGAAGCAACCTGAGTAAGTGACTAATCATTCTGTGTCTCAGTTTTTTCTTTGTAAATTCAGGACTTTAAATAAAATTATCTTACATTCTCGCCAGCACTAAGTTTTACACTTCCTCCAATTATGGAAAACACCAGTTGAGTGACTGTGGGAAATCTAAATTGTTTCTCAGTTTTCTCATTTGTAAGTCTCTGTTCCATCAACCTTAAAAATCTTTGTGTGAAAATAATTATTGTTAGATAAATGTTCAAAAACTATTTAAATGTCATGTAAATATAAGTGATAAGTTCTGGTTATGAAATTATTTTCTGTAAATTTAGGCATAATTACTTATAACTTAGAGCATCTGAGTGGCTCAGTCAGTTGAGCATCTGCCTTTGGCTCAGGCCATGATCTCAGGGTCCTGGGATCAAGCCCCGCACCGGGCTCTCTGCTCAGAGAGTCTGCTCCTCCCTTTCCTTCTGACCCTCCTCCCTGTTTGTGCTCTCTCTGTCTCTGTCTCAAATAAATGAATAAAATCTTAAAAAAATAATAATTACTTATAATTTAATTATGTTTATTTAATTGTTTATGATTGACAACATCAGATATATATATTTTTCAATTTTATTCAGTAAATGTATTGCTGTTTGATAATAATGTTCAATTTGTTATGCTCATCTCCATTTGTCCCCAAACCAGTGTATCTAGAAAAACAGGACTATTTTTCTATTTTTAAAAGATTTGCTGTTTTTTATATTATAAAAATGTACATTATATTTGTTTTGAATATTTGATATTAATATCTACATAAATATGGAATATAGTTTAAATTTTCTGTTTATTTTATTTTATTTTTTTTACTTTGGAGTAAAACAAGATTTCATTGTTGACAAGGTTACTTCTGAGTTGCAGAAATTCTTCTGGTTTTTCCGTGTACTCCCCCGTTCAATTTTGACTGCCATAATGAGACAGATAGCGTGAGGACACTTTTTTCTTGCATCTCTAGTGGAAACCTTAGCAGCAGACAGGAACTGCTCCAGGTCTGTCAAACGGATGCATTTTTACATAATTTTTTAAAAAATAAACAAGAATTGGGCTTCTGGGTGGCTCAGTCAGTTAACTGTCTGCCTTTGGCTCAGGTCATGATCCCAGGGTGCTGGGACTGAGTCCCACATCAGGCTCCCTTCTCCAGTGGGGAGTCTGCTTCTCCCTATTTCTCTACCGCTCCCCCTTGCTCATGCTCTCTCTGTCTCTCACTCTCTCTCTCTCTCTCAAATAACTAAATAAAAAGTCTTTAAGCAATAAATAAAATGAACAACTATTATAAGAGATACTCAATTTGACCTCTCTCCAATTTCAATTTCTTATAGCTCTCTCCCAGCTTACCACTTTTTGTATTTCCCCCTCACCTCCTTAGATCCAACAAACTGTTAGCTCTAACATGAATAATGATCTGCTCTTTCTATCAAACTTTTACTGTCTAGAATCCATCAACTCTCCTCTCTATATTTCTCACACAAATTAATGTTAAAGGTCAACCACTAAAATTACTAGATCTTATGCAACTTCAACTTATTTATATTTCCCTTCCTTTATGGATCTTTACTGCAAAACTACAATATTAGTGAAATCTAACTCTTGGTCTAATTCTTGCCTGCAACCAAGCAGATAACATGTGTGAAAAAAAAAATGTGACAATGATTTTTAATTTTTAATCTCCAGACAATTCTCCCAGATTTATATATCCAAATGCTTACTCAGCATCTCCAATTAGACATTTAACAGACAACTCAAACATAATATATCCTCAGCTGCCAAAATCTTCACCCAAAGCATTTAATAAAGTTAGCTCTGTCTTTCCAGTAGTTCCTTCTGAAAACCTCAGTCATCATGATCCTTCTTCTTTAGTATAAAACAATCTCTTGAGGATTCCTGTTAATTCAAAATTGCCCAAAGTCTAATTTTTTTTTTTTTCTCTCTACCTCTACATTTACCCCATGTTCCAAACCACCATCATCTCTAACTTGGATATATCTTGTATCTCACTACTTTCACACTGACTTATCTCAATCAATTATAAACAAAGAAATGCTTCCTACAAGAGAGAGAGAAAAAAAAACAAACTAATTTTAGTTTTGTACCATCTCACTTTTGATATTAAAACTCTTTCACTAACTTAAATTCATTCCAATCTTAGCCAGTCCTGACCACACACACACACACACACACACACACACACACACACACACATATCCTTTCCAAAGATTCCTATTCCACAAACCTTTGACAACTTTCTCTTTCCTTAACAAAATAAACATTTTATATACTTTGCATATAAGGATGTTTCCCTTATTATTTTAAAAGCTTTCGTTACATAATTAATTAGAATTCTTAACACTTAGAAACTGTAATTTGTAATAAAAATTAAATAAGCCATTGTGAAGTGTTATACCAGCATTCTTTAGACTGACAAATTTATGAATACCTTTCATAAATTCTAGAACATATGCCTTTTTCAATTTTTCAATGTAGCACTAAAGCAGTCAAATATCTTTTAGTTTTTCTGTGATAAGAAGTTAAAAGTGGATAAACCTATGTTCAGTAATGAC
Organism: Mirounga leonina; assembly: GCF_011800145.1. Classification (NCBI taxonomy): domain Eukaryota; kingdom Metazoa; phylum Chordata; class Mammalia; order Carnivora; family Phocidae; genus Mirounga; species Mirounga leonina. The sequence goes on from NW_023270389.1 coordinate 17,663,040, forward strand.
TATTTCAGTAATTGATCTTATTTGGAAATGATCTAGATATTTAATGACTATCCATCAGCTAGGGTAACTTAGCAAAACTCTAAAGTTTTAAATTACCAAAAAGATTTAAGGGAACTACTTCAGACATAAATATTGCTGAAAAGTTTCTTTATAAACTTTTATCTTATATATCTCTATTTACGTCACTTCTTAATTATTAAGTTGGTCATTAAAATTTCATGAGACATTAAGTAGCTATCATCTTATCTTTTTTGCTGACAAATTCTGTAAGAGATAACATGACCTCATTTGACCTTCAGTAAGCCTAGGTAGAATGAAAGTATTACTGCTAACTCTAAAGACATGCCTGTTTTAATTAAATGAACAAGCTTAAACTAGCTTTAATACTGAATATTTTCCCAGATCCCATGAACCTGAAATTCATTTGGATTAAGTTTCTATTACATTTCTGAGGATTTAATTTATATAAGTACTTAATTTTCTCTACAATTACATATAACTCTTTTGCAAATTAATTTTGGCAATATCACCTGGGTGTAGGAAATATCACACATCTACAATACACATAATCATAGACACACTTGAACGTAGAGACAGACACAAAGAGAAACTTTGGAATTCCCATCTTTTAAGTTTCTGCCATGAAATGGGTATAACACAAAACTCACTAATTTATAAAAGCAGTTGGATTTTTCAAATAACCTTTCCTCCTTTTATTCTCCTTCCAATAACAATTACCCCCTGAAATTTGTATGTCAAAGAGATGGACTAGATAAGAGTTCTGGACAAAACCCTATGGAATATTTACATCTCAAGGTCACAGAAGAAAAGTGCAAGTTCCTCCAAGAAGGACTTTGATTCTATAAGGCCAATATTTAAAGCCTTTTGAGGTACATAGAGAAGGTTTTGGGATTGGTAAAAAGAATTGGTGGACTTTGATTTGTTTCTGAAGCTACACTTCTGATCCTGTAAAGACTATATTTGTAAAACAAGAACAGCTATCTTTAATTTCTCAAAGAATTGACAACAAATTTAAACCAAAGGACTGATACACCCATTCACTTATGTTAGAATATTTTTCTTTCCCTCTGGGTACATTTAGCTTAGGGCAGAAAGACTAAAAACATTCTTATCAGGTTCTGAATATCACCTTCCAATTTGGCCAAGTTTTTGATCATTAAGTTATTAAATTTTTAAAAAATATCTTGTCAGATTTTAACTGGAACAAATAGTAGTTTGTTTTAAACAACCCCATGGACCTGAGAGGCATCCTCAAAAAAAGTACAAAATATCTTATCTTTCTCAAGATCTAGACTAACTCCCAAAAAGATCCAAAAGAAAGAATTGACAACCTGCATGTCCCAGGAAGGCAAAAAGCCAAGCCAAATTCTTAGGATGGAAAAATGAGTCAAGCAAGAAAGCAGTAGCTATCCCTGAGCAAGAAAGGATCAATAACCAATTGGTTTGGATGTAGAAAGGAAGGGACAATGTGAAATTTTATTTCCCTTTCTCTACTAGGTTCAGGAGGTAATCTATTTACAGTAACTTTTGAGGATCCTCCCTGGTTTTAAGAAATTTTTAAACTATGGCCCTTAGTTTGGCCTTTGACCAATGAGTGAAAGATACCTGTAGAAAATTCGCTGTAGCCTCTGCTGGTTTTATTTTAAAAGGACAATGCTTAATAGTCTCTTCAGAGTGGAAAGGCAATTCAAAGTAATGAAGGATTGTTGGAAGAAAGGAGTCAGGGACAAGGGTTTCCTGCCCTAAGAGGAAACCACCTTTAAAAAGATTTTACACCACCCTGGAAGGATCCCTCCACCCTTTCTCACCCTTCTCTGATAGGTAGATGCCAAAAACCTGATGGGCTGACAGGCTCAGGGAGGGTTAATCAGATTAAAACAGCCCATGAATGAGCCCATAAAAACCCCTAAACTTAGAAACTCCAGTGGTAACCCTCTAGGGTCCCCTACCTCTTCAGGAGCTTTGTACTATTGTTCAATAAGATTTATTGCTCAATAAACTTTGCTTTGCTGCCCACCATTCTTGGTTTGGTCTACCTCTTCACTCTTTGAAGCAGAATGACCAAGAACAGAGGGCACTAAGGAAAAGAAATCCCGTAACAAAAAGATTACCAGAATGAGTACTCAAATAAAGGATAGAGGGGAACAATGGAAGTTATGTCCATCTTATATGTCAGCTTTATAGTCTCTTGTTTTAGGTAACTTTTATCTCTTTTTATGAAGTTATCTCTTTTTATTAACTTTTTGCAATGAATCTTTTAATAAAACTATTTTGGAATTTTGAACCTTTTGGAGGCTTTTGCATGCCAATTAAAATAGGTATCCCATTCTGTTTCTTTAATTTGGGAATCCTTGCATTCAAGTACATTTTAAAAAATAATCTTATTTAAATGGAACATTCCCCATAATGGCTATTGGACTAGTTGTCTTTAGTAAGATTATGCCATTTTTATAGGTATCTACAGCTTCCAGGACCACAGTTCTTAGATATAAAATTTTAAAAAAGACATCTTATGGCACGCTCAACTCTTTGGATATAAAATACCTCATTTCTTTTAGCTTAGGTCTTTAGGTTTCTGAGAACAAAGCTAATATGCAAGAGGGATATGCTGTGGGGTTGGAGATTGTGGGGTATTTTACAGTACTTTGTTGCACTGAAATTTTCTTGAGGTTGGCAGATGAACTAGTGTCAGTCTGATGCCAACAGGCCAGGTCTGAAGACCCAGAGGAAGGTCCCAAAGGACAAGCCAAGAGGACCCTTGACTGCACGCAGGATGGTGAAAGCAGGAGGTGAAAGTAGAGTTTATTGAAGATACAGAGAGAACAGATATAGAGGGACCATCCAGGAAAGAAGCATGAGTCTCATCTTTGTTTGAGGTCTGGTCCTTTTTATTGAGGATGGTGGTCTGGTATACATGTCTTCTCAGGTATCCGGGAAACAGAAGGCCAAGGTCCAAGGGTCCATGATAAGACACTTATTCCTTGAAGCCAGGGGTCTTGCATTGAGATGTCTAGCGCCAATGGTTTAGATATTACCAATTGTGCTGGAAAACTCCAAAGATATCATTAACTCTTTGTCCCTTACAAGGAAGACATATATTAAGGCATGTGTAGGGCAAGGATACAGGTCCTAGCAAGAATAGAAGAAGAAGTAAAGGGGGGTGGGGGGAACCAACAGTTTTTTTTTTTTTTCTTTCATGGGGCCCCTTTGATTTCCCTGTCTCATATCTAACCCATTCTGTAACCAACTCATCCTCACAGGAGTCTTCTTGAGGTGGCTAGTGCTCTAACAGGCTTTAAGTCCTCAGCCCATGTCCACCAAATTTTGCAGCTTTCTGGCTTCCAAGATCCTCATTAGCAGGACTTTATTGGACCCAGTTGAGCTCAAGTTAGACCCAGTCCAACGCCAGGACTAGTTTAGTTTTTCAGTCAGACCCAGTCTGATTCCTGTCACTAACCACCACCAATTCCCATGGAACTTTAGATTGAGGAAAGGATCGAACCAGCAGACTTCAACATATGGGGACTGTGGACTGATTCCACAGAAATGAGGAATTTCAGCTGCCACCAACAGCTCCTAACACAGAATCTGGGAGTCTGGGTACAAAACCAGGCCTAGGGTTTCTAATCAAATGGGAAACTGACTGGAAAGCCAATTAGATTGGGAACTCAATGCAAAGAGAGCAGAGCTCAAAACGAAGAGAAACTTAGGGCTCACAGAAATGGTGAGAAAGAGTGAACTCAAAGTGCTTATGGGTACCACACCTGTTTCTCCTTGTCCCTGTATGCCACAGGAAGTTTGTTTTGATTACCATCACTGTGACTAAATCTGTTAAAAAAACCAAAACAAAACATTCAGCTGAGTAAATTTAAAGATCTAATCGGCTGTATTCAATGATTCATAAATTGGGCAACACTCCATTTAGCAAATAGAGGGGAGATCTGAGGAGTTGTACAAAATGAAGATTTTTATCAGCAGAAGGAAGTTAAAAGAATGGATTATTTCAGCCCAGGTTACCTCACCTTATGGGAAGATGGGGTCTTACCATGCAAAGCATATCACCAATGGTAATCTGAAAATTCCAGACTGATTGGCTTAAAATTTCAGCCCTGGGAGAGACTGCAACTGCCATTAGATTAGGCTTTAAGTCTTGGTGGAGCTTAGCAAAAGTGATTCCATTTTGGGTCTATTGTTTCTTTTCAACAGGGTAATGATAATTATTGGATTTTTTATCATTTGTAACAAAATTCCATAGTATAACATTATGCATACCAGTATTATGAGCCATTTTACTTTTAATATTGTATCAAGTTCTATTTATGTATAGGTTTTGTGTTTTAGTCCTAATGTGTTTTTTTTTAAGATTTTATTTATTTATTTATTTAATTTATTATTTATTTATGAGAGAGAGAGCGCATGTGAGCAGGGAGAAGAGCAGAGGAAGAAGGAGAGAATCTCAAGCAGACTCTGTGCTGAAAGCAGAGCCCAACTTGGGTCTCAGTTGCAGGACCCTGAGATCATGACCTGAGCCAAAACCAAGAAACCAATGTCCAACTGACTGAGCCACCCAAGCACCCCTAGTCCTAATGTTTTATTACTATTTTATTGTTCCAAGCTTAAACATTTTGAAAATATATTCAACACTACTATTTTTGGCCAAAGCCCAATTTAAAATCAGGCTATCTAGAAAAAGTTCTCAATTTTTGGTCTGTTTATAGGAGTACATTTTATTAAGGATAGTTAGTATGTGCCTAATGAAGGGAACTATCCAAGGATAAGTTCTGAAATTTTGGAAAATGAGCTACTGTTTTAATTGAGGTTTATTGGAAAAGTGTTATGGTAGAGTGAGATTATATCTAAGAACTGTGTAAGAATATGGATTTAGGGTTTTAATGCTGACATAATTATTAACAGTACCTTCAACCTCAAAAATGTTCTGTTTTGACAATAAATTATATAGTCGTTCAAAAGGCAGAATTTGCCACCACAAAATATGCCTCTTTGGCATTAGGATTATCTTCAGGTGATTATTTTTAAGAAACTATGGACACAAGAGAAGCTCTGAAAACTGGCAGAAGTTATCCTTCTGTAGGAAACATTTACATCTATAAGAAAAATCTCCATTTGCAAGGGTGACTTCTTCTCTATACTAGGAATAGGAGGATAAGAAAATCTGTAGAAAATAAAAAGGCACAGACTTAAATCTGCATAACAATCATGCACTTATTTAGGGTTCTTTTCCTGAAAACTGGGCTTTCCCAGCCCAGTCTCCTTTTGTCTTCAGGTGGAGATGATATTTAAGGTGATGGCTTTGGCCATTATGTGGAATTACTCCATTTTTCTGGGTATCCCTCATGTATACAGAAGGTAAATAGGTAATTGAACCCAAGTGTGTCTGCCTGCCTGATGTGCAACAAAGCCACTCATCAAGACATCAAGTATGCAGCAAAGAAAGGGTTTATTTGAGAGGCAGCCAAACAAGATGAGAGGCTAAACTTCAAATCTGCTTCCCCAAAGGGGGAGGGAATAAGTTTTTTTTATAATCATAGGGGTTGAGATTACATACCTATTGATGAAAAGGGTGGGGAAACTTACGACTATGCATGAGGAAAGATGGAGTATGTGCATTGAGCAAACATATATAACATATATTCCATGTTCACTTTGGGGTGGAGACTTAACACCAGAAGGAGGAGAAATTTAGGCCCTGACCTCAGGATTATTTTAGGACAAGAAGAGCTGGTCTAAACTGGATGGGGCCTTGGGCTCATTATCTCAGGTAAGTAATGCAGGGCCTTGCTTGTTCATGGGCTGGAACCACATAAATTGACTTTGAATCCAGGCTTCCAAAGAGACAGCTAGTGGATTTGTTAGTGGGGTCTGAAAAGATACAAGAGCTGATTAGGAAGAAATAGTTCTCTGAAACACAGGCTTTAAATTTTCTGCTAGTTTTAAACTCATTAACCCTATGGGGCATGGTTTTAATCTCCTCCGAGTTATGATCATTCCTCAATCTTGAAGGAATTGGGATAATGACTTCTCTGGCTACTTCCCTATCTCCTCTGGTGAGGTAGGTTTTGGGTAAAGAGTGTTTTTTGCAAATCTTAGCTGTATGCAAAATCCCTTTGATGGTTAATATGCCTACATGTGGGGCTAAGCAGAAGTTTCTAACTTATAGGTTGTAACAACAAGGGAAATAGAAACAACATGGAGTCCAACATATTAAGTGTTTTTTTTTTTTTGTTGTTTGTTTGTTTGTTTTCCCTGTTACAAATATGTCATTAAACTTGTTCATTTTTCTTTGTTAGTTTGTCTTCTATTACAAGGGGAGTCTCAGCCAAGAACTTACAAGGATAGAGGGAAAATTATTTTTCTTCCCCTACACTAACCATCCCCTAAAGGAGGATAGAGTTTAGATAGAAAAGATGCAGTTCTTGAGCACCTCCAGTTTCTGATAAGAAATTCATAATATGCACCCCAAACCAAGTTTCATTCCCATGCTCTGTAGTCTCTCTTCACTCTGAGAACGTTTTCCTGGTAATGGTTTAACATTATCATGTCACATGTGTTCATAACATGTTTGCCTCATATACTGGGGGATATACGTAGCTACTGATCACAGGAAAAATCCTGCCCATTAATTAGTGTGACAGGTATAGGGGAGGAAAAATAGTTTCTAAGTGGTCAGAAGAGAAAATCTAAGAGAAACAGTATTTCCTATTATATATTTAAAGGTTGTAAGTAATGAACATTGAGGCTATAGAGTATGGGGAATAATCACGGACCTAGATAATCAGCTCAGAGGCTAATATCCAGAGGTAAATGAGAAGGAAAAATGCCATAGAAAAAATAATTGCATACAATATGGTATAAATGAGGACTAGAGTGGACCCTTGGTGATCTGTACACTGAGTCCTACAGAAAGATCAACATTAAAAAATAATTTCTCCCTTTAAATGGAAAAATATATGCAACCTACAAAGAAAACTTGAATTTCAATATTGTTTTCATTAATGAGGTTGAGAGTGTTGGACACTGTTTAAGTAGGCGATGCATTGCGCTGGGGATAGTGAAAAATGGTTGTATCCTAAGGACACATGTTTCAGGGAGGAAGAAATAAAGAAAATAAACTTGCTGTACTTTATGCACTTACTTAGATATTTAATATTACTATCAGTGAAACAATTGAAATTTGCAGTAATATGAACAAAGTCAAACTCTTCAAAGACATTAACTTTGCCTGATTTTGAGGAACCAGTATAACTTAAAGAAGAAAAAAAAAAGACTAACATTTTTGCAATAAGGAAGTTATAAACTAACTTCAAACTTTTCAACTAAGAGACTGGGCCTCTGTCCCATTTATTTGAAATGCAAAGCAGGTATTGGACTGTATTTTAAAGGAAAGTTGAATTGATCACAATTTGGTGTTTCAAAAATGGGAACAATACATTAAATATTTTCAATTAATGCAAAGCACAAGAAAAAGACCAGAAAGAACTATTTCTAATTTTACTCCTCATGGACACTTAAGTTAATTTTCTCCAGAACTCACCTGTAGTCCATATGACAATAATTCCTTCATTTAGGAAATCCCCACCTTGTTAACAGTGTGAGAATGTAAATTTGAAGTACTTTTGACTGGGAAAACTTTATCATAATAAAATAGTTTAATTTCCCTGAGCATGAAATATTCCCCCAAGGAATGGAACTATTAATGGCATACTATGATTAATTAATTGGTTCTGGGAACTATTATACTATATTAGTCACTTTCATATTAGTGTTCCCAAGAGTGACAAATAAATAAGACAGTGATTGTACTTCTACATGTCCAGCCCTTTCCTGCCAAGACGTTTTGCTGATGTGCAGCTTCTATGCAATTTCCCACAGTGTACTTCTCATCTGACTTAGTGCAAGCTTTGTTAGTTTAATGCTTAGAAATGACTCATGTCCTAACAGAAAATCTTTCCTCTCATTCCTTTTTGTGTTATAGACAACAGTGTCCCTGGGGGGCATGACAACTGATCCCAGCAGGGTTATTTACAGTGACATGTTAGCACTCTTGCCAAGGGGGATTGCTAAAGGGTACGTTTCTTCAATGTCAATTTCAACCCAGCAGCAATTTCTGCAGTTGTAAATAATTCTGTCTTTTTCATCTCTAGTCAGGTAACTGCTGTCAAATTAAAGAGGTGTTCAAAACTCACGGCACAATTTTGCTTTTTCATTATTATATCTGCAATTTGATTGGTGTGATATATTTTCTTGCATGAATGAGCAAATTTATAGAAAATTTATTCAACTAGAGAAACTTGCAATTCTTTACATGTCAGCCTTCTAAATTCATATTGCAATGATATTTGGGGACTATAAGAATGTAGTTCAAGTAATAATTTTAAATGTAATAAAATTATTTTTTTAAATTATTAAAGCTCACCTTTCATTAATATCATACACCCATTTAAACATTGAATTGTGTACGGGGCGCCTGGGTGGCTCAGTCGTTAAGCGTCTGCCTTCTGCTCAGGTCATGATCCCAGGGTCCTGGGATCCAGCCCCGCATTGAGCTCCCTGCTTGGCGGGAAGCCTGCTTCTCCCTCTCCCACTCCCCCTGCTTGTGTTCCCTCTCTTGCTGTGTCTCTCTCTGTCAAATAAATAAAATCTTTAAAAAAACAAAAACATTGAATTGTGTAAATATAAGAACTTGACTAAGAAACTGTTATGTTTCGGCCATTTCACTTACATTATTTAATCCTAATAACCTATGAATAAGCCGTTTATTGTTATACAAGGTAACTGACCCTCAGACACGTAAATAACTTTCCAAATCCACAAAATATTTGTCTATGATCTGAATTATCTGACACAAAATTTAACATACAGGCATACCTCGTTTTATTGTGCTTCGCTTTATTGCACTTTGCAGATAATTGTGTTCTTACAAATTGAAGGTTTGTGGCAAACCCTACATCCAGCAATCCCATGGGTACCATTTTTCCAATAACATTTGGTCACTTCACGTCTCTGATAATTTTGGTAATTCTCACAATATTTCAAGCTTTTTCATTATCATTGCATTTGTTATGATGATCTATGATTAATGATTATGACTCGCTGAAAGCTCAAATGATGATTAGCACTTTTTAGTAATAAAAGATTTTTAATTAAGGTATGCACAGTGTTATGTTAGATGCAATACTGTTGCGCACTTAATACACTACAGCATCATGTAAACATAACTTTTATATACACTGTGAATCCAAAAAATTCATTTGACTGGCATTATTGCACTGTCTGGAGCCAAACCTGCAATATCTCTGAGGTATGCCTGTAGTCTCTATGCCACGTTGCTCTCTCACATTTAAAAGGTACTGAAGAACACTGAATGAAGGTCAATGGCCTTGGTTTGCATTTCAAGCACCAAAGTGACTGTCACCCTTATTCTCAGACCTACCTTGAGATCAAAATAAATGCTGTAATCAATTTTCAGCATGACAGACATTCAAATATATGAAGTTAAGCATATCACCCCAACATCTCCTCTTTTCCATTTTCCTAGTACAGTTGGAGTTAGAGTCAGGGCTAAAGTTCCCAGTAGCTCACAGAATGCTTAATCCACTCCTGTTTCTCAATACTCCTCTTCATATGCAGTTGTCAAGATTTAAAAATATACTTTAGGTGTAATCTGCTCATCTCTCAAAAGTTATTGATTATTTTAAAGAGTACTTCTATAAAAAAAATAAAGAGTACTTTTATGAATGGGGCATTAATTCTTAATTATTTTATATGTAGTCTGCATTTTTTAACTCATTGATTTAACCGCACCACATAAATCTTTATTTTTTTTCCTATTTAGTATCTCATATGCATAATTTTCACCTTTGTGTGGGAGGGGAAAATACCAACATCTATTCATGATTGTGGGAATATGGAATTCAGATCATAATTTTCTATAAATAAGCTTAACATTTAGGAGCTTTTTAGCCAGCATATTCAGATTTTAGTGAAGAAGTACAAATAAAAAATATTTAAAATATTGATAAAATATAGATAATTAATATCAAGATATTTTTGTTTTTTTAGGCAACGTTTATTAGGCAATGTTTGTTAATAGATAAACTTTTTTTTTCCATTTTATCAATAAAAAATAAATGGATCTTAGACATCAACATATCCTCTCCTTCTTGGACAAGATTCTTACACATATAGACACATATATCACCAAATATTTACCTAAATGATTATTTTCCACCTTATATGGTTGATCTTGTTTATAAATATATTTAAGGTAAAAAGAAACAATTTCTCTTTAATCTTTTCTTTATTGCTTTACTTACCTTGTTTTGAGTTAGGAGATAATATTTACCAAGAGTTATTTATTTCAAAAAAATAAGATAAATATAATTTTAAGCTGAAGGAAAATGCAAAAAATGGCAACATTAGGATTGCTTTGATTCTTTGAATTTTGTATTAAACAATGGTATTATGGGAAATTAAATTTAAGTATACTCTCAATTTAAATGAAAAATGAATATAAGTTTGAATGCATTTATTTTATTTTCAATCAACTGAAAAAAGAAGGGTAAAAAAATCATAAATTATGATAAAAAAAGAACTTTAGATCAAAAGATATGATAGTTAATTATTCCAGAGAATCTCATATGGGAAAATTCCAAAGATAATTGGAATATTAATTAATATAATTAATTAACATAAAACAAAGTTTTACATTACATGTAAATGTCTATTGGTGTAAATAAGGTTCTTTGATTGGGAAATACTGCCCCCAGGAGAATGAGGTATTAGCAAATTAATACCTTGCTTTTATTAATTGTCAACATGTTTCAAATAAGTACTGTTTACAGGCACCTTGTATCTACTAATCCAGAGTAAGACATTGTCCTTACACTAAAGAACATTAATAAACTTAAATATAGGTGAAGTTAAGTTGCAATTAAATGAACAGACATAACAAAGATTATTTTTATTACACATTCTTCTTAACCATTAAAATACAAATTAAATCTAGTTAATTCTGTGAAGACTTGAATCAATTGCTAAGGTGTTCTTATAAGCTCTGATTGAAGTTCCAAAAAGCTAACATTTTGTCACTAATGAAACACAATGTGGCTAGCATATATAAAGCAAAATAAAATAAAAAAAAACCTAAACAAAACTAAACATTGATCAATTCGTGTACTGTGGACTGCAATTGCTATTATTTCTATAAATTCTATTATTTCTCTTCTTCCCATATATAGACATTAACTATCACATACATATCTATGCATTTTTTTTACAAAACAAAGTGTTATGATTCATGAATAGTGAAGAGTGACATTAATTATACTTTTACTACTTAAGAATCTTCTTACATGGAAAAAATTAAATTAGTAAGTGATGGGTTGTAATCCAAGTATAAATAATAAATAAATACATTAAAAAGTATGTTATAAAATATATTTTTAAATCAAACCCACCTATGACTGTATGACCACAAAGAACACAATTATATAGGAAATACTTTCTTCTACAATCTTTTACAAATACCTTTGAAAGATAAAGCACACTACTTGTCAAAATTTCACATAAAAAATTAATGCAAATTTTTAAGATTTAAAAATAGTGGTTTCCAGAATACTGATTTATATCCAAAATATGAAAATAATGTCTTTTTGATGTTTTTGACCTGATGAAATTTCCATATTCTGCATATAATATTTGTTAGTTGTTTATTAAGTTGATAGATCACATAGCACAAAAAAAATTCTTTCCCCTTCAATTTAGAATTTGTCAGAATTTTCCATGGGATATAAGGATAATGGAAAACAGGTTTAGTGAAGTGCCTCTAAAAGAACTTTCTAATTGCCTGAGTCTCAAATGGTGGCTAGTGCATATATCACAGAGTTACTATGTGACTTTGGACCAATCAAAAATTTTTGTCTCTAATTTATCTCATATATCAAATAGGGATAATAACACCTCCCACACTAAATTCCATACATTGTAATATGAATGTCATAAGAATATGTAGCTAAGGTGTTTTTAAAAATACAAGGTGAAAGTAAAGACACACGATTCAATTAATTAATTAACTAGTTAAATTTTTAAAAAAGATTTTAGAGAGAGAACAGGAGAGCAGGGAGAGGAACAGAGGGAAAGAGAGAGAGAGAGGATCTCCAACAGACTCCACACTGAGCACAGAGACCAAAGTGGGCTTGATCCCGGGACCCTGACTGAGATCATGACCTGAGCCAAACAAGAGTCCCATGCTAACTGACTGAGCAACCTAAGCACCCCCACATTATTTAATTAAAAAAATCTTTTTTCTCCCTCCTATAAAAACTAAGGGTCTGTACTAAGAAGGTATTCATTTTCTAAAAAGAAAAATGTTCATGTAAAAATGACCAAAAGCTCTTTGAGGAGGACTAAGGGGCAGCCACAACAGAGCTCTGCACACCCCACTACTGCTTCTCACTCCCTGCTGTTTGCTCTCCCCAAGGAACAAGTAGAGCAAGCAGCCACCCAGGGCAATGGCTTTTAAAGACACTGGGAAGACACCCTTGGAACCAGAGGTGGTGATTCACCAAATTAGAATTACTCTAACTGGCCACAGCATAAAATCTTTGGAGAAGGTATGTGCTGATTTGCTCAGAGGCATAAAGGAAAAGAATCTCAAAGTGGAAGGACCAAGACTCTGAGAATCACTATAAGAAAAATTCCTTGTTTTGAAGTTTCAAAGACTTGGGATCATTTTCAGATGAGGATCCACAAGCGACTCAGTGATTTGCACAGTCCTGAGATTGTTAAGCAGATTACTTCCAACAGTATTGAGCCAGAAGTGGAGGTTGAAGTCACCTTTGTAGATGTTTAAATCAACCTTTTATATAAATTATCAGTTGTCTAAAAAATAAATAAAAATGACCAAAAAAATGACCCCCCCCCCGCAAGATCTGAGAAAAGTTTGAAAATAAATTACAAAATTTGGTAAACATACTTGGAAAACTTGGGGTCCTTTATGCCTGGTCTGTGGATACCATTTTACTGATTTCATTCAAATAGAATTTTACTGCATTTAATTTGTTATACTCTTAGAGTTCATTTAGGTTTTACCTATATTAAAAGAGCTAACACATGTAATATAAAGCATACTGCCTATCTCATGTTAATAACTCAATACAAACTAGCTGAAACCAATATTTATAGCAGTCATAGTACCATTACCAAATTTTCTCACTGAAATTTCCTCCACTCAGAGGCATGTATACAATCTTTGAAATGACTCTTTTTTAAAAATAGCCACATCAAGTGCCTCTTTTGATTGTCCCATTTGTTTGTAAGAAAATTTCTCTCCACTTGTACGTAACAAGCTCTTCACAAGTGATTGGGAAGATGAAACAACCTGACAGAGTTCCTTCCGTTGCCTGCAAAAGGTTTTCTGAAGTTCAGCCGGACATCTGAATGAGAATTGAATGCATATATTATAACCTTGATATCTGAAACAAATTGACCCAAAGTAATGTTAATTACTTGCTGTTTGCAGGGGGAAACATGCATAGGATGGAGTAATAAAGCTTATGTCTAAGCATTTGAATTAAACAGAATAACCCATCAGGCTGTTTTGCTGTCAACACAGTGCTGTGCCTTCCTAGTGGTAAACCACACTTGCAATTTTTTAATGTAGTTTTTACCCTTATTTGAAGTTTAACACATACATGAATAGATTAATTAACAAGAGGTCATAGAAAAATAGATGAAAAATTCAAGGTGATGAAATTTCAGAAATAGTATATGAGCAAGGATAAAGGTGTCATCAAAAAAACAAACACACACACACGCACACAAACAAACATTTTAAAGGTGAAACTAGACCAACAAGGCTGAAAACACTGGAATTACTGTGGCAGTATAGAGGGAAATCAACAACAAAGATCATTGTTATATAGAAACAATTCTAACTTAAGGTTTTGTAAAAATAGCACACACTATATAGATTCTTAGCTACCCAATGTAAATGGGATACTTGATAGTGATGAGGGGACAGAAGGCGAGCTGAAGACAAAGCACAAGCTGACACCCTGCAACCTCCCCCCACTCCCCACTCCTGGGTGGGACATGTAGGACATTCTTCCAGGAATCTCCCAACTATCTTAATGTTAATGCCTTGCTAGAGGGGAAAACAACCTTAACATGAAAATGGCAAGGCCTCTGATATCTTGTAGTTCCTCTTTAGCATATGAAAGTTCTTTTGAAACCTCCCTTTTTCCTTACCTCCCCCAACCCCATAGTATATATAATCAGCCACCCCTCACAACTTTGGGGCAGCAGCACTTTCTGCCCACGGGTCCTGTCCCTGTGCTTTAATAAACCACCTTTTTGCACCAGAGACGTCTCAAGACTTGGCCATTGGCTCTGGATCTCATCCCACAGTACTTCACTTATATTCCAAAACCACATCAATAGTGATGGAGGAAAGACGTTATTAGGGTTTGAAGCCAATGGCCAAGAAAGAATTCTTGAGACATCTTTGGTGCAAAAAAATGATTTTATCAAAGCACAGGGACAGGACCCATGGGCAGAAAGAGCTTCACCAGGGTCATGCAGAGTGGCCCATTCTATACTTTCGATTTGGGAAGGGATTAGGGACAGCGTAAGTCTCTAAGGAATTTTGGAAGCAAGGTTTCCAGGACCTTGAGGGGGCTAGCTATTTTTGGGAAAAGGTCATTTATTACCATCTAATAAAACCTTAGTCATGAGACCCTTCAGATGTATATTGGTGGGCCATATGCTTGGGGGATGATTGCCAACACGTATCTTGGGGGTTTTAGAGATAAAGGAAGTTTCCAAAGGAATTTTTATACTTAAAGTAGACTTACAGGATCCTGGTGGGGGATGGGGGGGTGGGGCAGGGTGCTCAGGGTAGGATTGCCTTTTACCCTTAGCAAAGTATTAACATTGCATCAGTTGAGTCCCTAGAGGAATGTCACTCTGCCTGTTTCAGGGACTTGTCAGTGGGCTCTAGGTAGTAAGGAAATTTAATAATTTTTCTTCTGTTTTTGTTTCCCACATCAATAGGACAATTCATTAACTTGAAAAACCTAGTAAGACCTCTGTCAGATGAAGCAATGATACACCATCACTGAGTCAGTGCTGTAAGAAATGGGGGAAGCTTTATAACTGGAAGTAACAGAGGTCAAGAGAATAAAATACTGTGAGTTAAATTGTCAAGTCTTAAGAAATTAGATAATCAGAAAAAAAAAAAGTAGAGCTAGAAAACTAAAATTTCTAACATTGAATTTTGAAGTGGCAAGCGTGGACCAAGAAGACAATGAGGCTATGGCAACCACAAGTGTCTATTTGGAATCTTAAGGATTGTAATCCTGGAGACACACAGTCAACTGAAATCCTCGTGTGCATGTACATGTATAAATATGTAAGATCTATGACATGGATTCTTTCCACCTCAATTGTAGGGCTAAACACACAGTTTTTTTGAGGTTATTCTTTCAATGCAGGACACATAATTTATAAAGAACATGGACATAAGTGTGGAAAGCAACCCATAAGGGTGGAACCCAGAAGACGGGATTAAATCTGAATCTCTTACTGCTGCCAAGCCTCCTACTTCCAATGGAAGTATCCTCCAGCACAACATGGAGACCTTCATCATGAAGCTGGATCAGGATTCAAGAAATTGAAGCATGGGATTCAGGAGATGGAGTTGCTATGGGCCCTATTGCTTCCCACAACAACCACGCAAGCCAGCAGATGAATAGACATCATGTGTGAGCTGCAACAGCCCCTCATGCCCAGTACACATCTTCTAGTACAAATAGAAGGCAGCTGCTGCTTCTCAGGTGCCCTGAAATTCTCACATAAAATGTCCCTTGTGACCTATTCCCCATGAAAACCTCAGACTATGCAAAGAAGAGAATTCTAGGAAATGTGGTTTTCTAACCTGGTGCAGTACAAATATACCTCAAAAGAAATTTTAAACATTGTATAAATCAAATATTAGATGCCTTAATCAATACCAGAATATAGCAATTTCTTTTTTTCAACAGCAGTGATCTTCCTGTCTAACGTTTTAGGTTTCTACAATTATGAAATTAACTTAAGCTCATCATCAACCCAAAACGCTTCTTTTAAGAAATCATAAGCTACACTATCCCTATTCTGTTTCTTACAACTGATATGATATTCGTATGTTTATTACACCTATTATCTATTTTTCCTTGAATATCTTTAATTTTTGTTGAATGTCTGCTTGAAATGTTCTGTTTATGTTACCCCTAACTCTTTCCAGATTCAAAACTTAATAATGAAAGTCAGAGCAAGAAGATACATACATGCACAAATATATGCAAACATGTGTCAAGGCTGATGTGCCATGGGTGCATTTGAGAGTGAGGCAATGTTCATAATGACTACTGCTACTCCATCCAAGACATTATATTCAAGAGAGGATGCAGGTCACACTACAAAAAGAACTCTTTTAGGTTGTTGTTTGTCATGATTAGAAAACACAAAATTAGTAAATGTCTAATCAAAGTTTCACTGACTTTCATAACTTCTTGTTGGAAGAATAAAAGTATTTTTCTTCAACCTTTGTATCCCATCAGACCACCTCACTTAGAAGAAAGAATAGTTCACCTAACCTACATGCTGAAAAAGATGGGAAAGAACAGAATGAAAGAATAGTGGAGGGGAGAAAGCAGGAACAACAGTTGTGTATACAGAATATATAGAGAAGATTTAATCTCAAATTAATTAAAGCAAATATTCTTGGAAAAATAATTTCCTGTCTTTTCTACTCTAAAGTAAGTCCTCTTCCGAAATTAACTGTTATAATATTAAATGTCAGTTGATGGTAAAGCTGCCGCCACAAGTATCTATAGAACCCTGGGAGTTCAGAAAGCCCTTTGGGGTAGCTTCTAAAATGTAAATTTCTGGGTTGGGAGAGGGGAAGAAAAGAACAAAACAAACAGGAGAGTTAATTTATGCTTGAAACTAATCAGTGCTCCAAAAACTTATGCTGTTCTCTTGGATTTCTTTTTAGCCTGCTATATTTATGACTTTCACCAAAATTGTGTTTATTGTTCTGAAAATAAATGAAAGGTGTTGACATCCGGCACAACTCTATGCCTACTGTCGGATCGGAAAAGTTATAATAAATGACATGCACGTGATTGTCAATTTCATTTAAACTAGCTAGTTTCAACAACATGTCAAAATTTGAGATTGTCACTACACTTTTGCAAATTTTAAATAGAATTGTTCAAAATATTTTAAAAGTTAGACTTTGTTAAGTTATAGTACAATACAAAGATTGCTACGTTTAAACAGAAGATAATTTTTTACTTACTTGTGACAAATGATGAGGGAGCACTTAGAAAGAAAATTGATTCCCAGAGGTTAAGATGGTTTTGCCAAGAATAAGGCATTCAATGTAAAATTTTCTTTCTTGATAAATTTACTCTCAGATGATCATTTTAGGAAAATGATATAACTAAACTTTTCATAATATTATTTTTCAAAAAGTGGAAAAAGTGGACTGAGGCATTATTAAATTTAGTGTATACAGACTTACATGTATAATTGAGGCAAGGACTATGGATTATTATTCTAATGATATCCTGGAGAAAAAGCTCTTAGTGGCATATAGTAGAACCAAATAGTTATTTAGCAAACTCTAGATATTAGATATTTCTTCCAATGATTTTGATAAAGATGTACAAAAAGAGAATTAAATTTGGGGATAAATAATAGCAATAGATTTGACACACTACTTGAGATGAATAATATTTATAAAATCCCAAATAGGATGGGTCTAATAAGGTAAAATATCACAGTGGTTACTGTAAATTCTAAAGTTAGCATTAAAAAAAAAGAGAGAGATACTGGGGGCACCTGGGTGGCTCAGTTGGTTGGGCGACTGCCTTCGGCTCAGGTCATGATCCTGGAGTCCCGGGATCGAGTCCCGCATCGGGCTCCCTGCTCGGCGGGGAGTCTGCTTCTCCCTCTGACCCTCCTCCCTCTCATGCTCTCTGTCTCTCATTCTCTCTCAAATAAATAAATAAAAATCTAAAAAAAAAAAAATTTATAAAAAAAATAAAAATTAAAAAAATTAAAAAAAAAAAAGAGAGATACTGAATTAAGTATAAGCTAGATACCAAAGGGGAAGAGAAACAAAGTAGATGGAAAGATGAAACTAAATATTAGTCCAAAATTGCAATAAAGATTTAGTCTGAACAGACATAAGAATGAGAGCCAGAAAACACTGATATATCCACAGAGAAAACCAACAAGTAGACCATATTGGACAGAAAGGATAAATCATGGGTAAAATTCAGTCCAATTCACATAATATGTCTAATTTCCACAATGTTAGAATACTGAGTTGAAGGACAAATATATTGGGTCATTCTGCACTCAGCAACTTACTCAAAGATTATGGAAATAATATGGAATAAAATATTACTCAAAGAATATGGCAAGAAGTAAGCAAAATCAAATTATATTATCTTCTTCCCAAACAAATCTATCTTGTATATGACATAAAAATTACATGGATATTTAAGAGAAAGCACATTCAATTCTAAAGCAACAGTAACAACAAACCTCGTGGCTGTGATCCCAGACCCATAGTAGAAAAGGAAGAGTTATGTAATTATACTCCTTTCGCATTTGAGGTACTCTGGTAGAAAAAAATTAAAGGTATTTCTTTATGACCTCACCTTCTTATTATAAAACATAAATATAATTGTTTAGGAGTATAATCTTTGAAATTACCACCAAAATAAAATTCAAAAGCCTATCTCATATAAAAATAAAATACTCTCCTGGTTTATTTGTTAGAATATTTTTCAACTTTGAGTAAGTCTGTTAAATGCAGTCAATGATTTCTAGAGGCAGAGCTAAAACGTGTTAACCTATCAGCTTCAGCGTGTCATATGATGTGTGCATACATGTAGCTATGTGTCATAGTTACTGTACTAAAGCCGTTGTAGTGTCTTCAGGATGCTTGTCTCTTCTCTGGAATCTCTTCACAAGCCTCAGGTTGACAGGGTCGATGCCATTTATCCAGGCTCAATTGATAATTTGGGAGTGAATGAATAAAAATTCATCAGAGGGCACCTGGGTGGCTCAGTTGGTTAAGCGACTGCCTTCGGCTCAGGTCATGATCCTGGAGTCCCGGGATCGAGTCCCATATCGGGCTACCTGCTCGGCAGGGAGTCTGCTTCTCCCTCTGACCCTCTTCCCTCTTGTGCTGTCTCTCATTCTCTCTCTCAAATAAATAAAAATCTTTAAAAAAAAATTCATAAGAAATATAAAGTCAAAACAAAGCTTTGTTTAAGCTCTCCTAGCCATATACACTTCCTCTTATAACTAATCTCTTTATTCCCTTATAATAATTTTATTTCAATGATGTCCAGGACATAAAAGCCATGATGACAGTTTAGAAGGTGATTTGAATGTGTTTGATTTCTCCCAGGTGATGTAAATTTTGCAATATTGGTAGGCTTTAAGGAAAGATTTTTACCCTTACACCTTAATCAGATGGGAATAAATAAATTCTATCAATAAAGCATTTTATTAACTCTGCTTACCATGTATACAGTAGTCATTTGTTTTGTCAATAAATTACTGATTATTATTAGTCATTCCATTTTAAACAGAGCATAAAATGCAGCTGCATAATGACCTAAAGAAGAAAAGAAAGGCTTTTACTGACATTAAATAAGTAAATAAATTAATAAAGTAAATAAATTAAATAAGTAAATAATTAATATTTATAATATTATATATATTATAAATATGTATGTTTGTATATATATTATATACAATATACAATATATAATATTATATATATATATATTTATAATAATATATATATATATATATAGGAGAAGGTGAAAGTGTGACTAGTAAAATAAAAATTTGATCACCCCAGCAAGAACTCCACAATTAGTGCAAAAAAGAAAATCATACGATTTTACCAGTGAGATCAAATTCTGCTTGTATCGTTGCATATCATATATTAGTATCAAATTACTTATTTTTTGAGTAACAGCCTGATAAATATATTTTGAATGAATCCATTGTTAATAAGTATCTATATATATTATGATTCATTTTGCAAGTATTTAAGTTTGACATTCAAGATTTTAGTTTCTATCTTATAATTTCCTAATATGAGAATTTAATATTACAAATTTCCCTTTATTTAACACAGTTACTGTATCACAACTTTTTTTATTGTAGTGGTTCCTTTATCCATTAGTTCTAAATAGGTTTTTTATTCCTATTGTGATTTCTTCTTTGACTCATTAATTATAGTATGTGGTTTTTTTATTTTTTTAAAATTTTATTTATTTATTTGACAGAGAGAGACACAGTGAGAGAGGGAACACAAGCAGGGGGAGTGGGAGAGGGAGAAGCAGGCTCCCCACTGAGCAAGGAGCCTGATGTAGGACTCCATCCCAGGACCCTGGGATCATGACCTGAGCCAAAGGCAGACACTTAACGACTGAGACACCCAGGCGCCCAGTATATGTGTTTTTAATTACCAAATTAAAGTTGCAAAGTTTAGAGATATAGTTTGTAAAATATACATTGTTTGAATATTTTTGAGTATGCAAGCATCTTATATAGCATATATTATATCTGAAACTGTTACAAATGGCTCGCATAACTTATGACATTTAATCATCTTCAGAACTATGACATTATGTTCTCCACATTTATTTTTTTTTAAAGATTTTATTTACTTATTTGTTTGACACAGAGAGAGAGACAACAAGGGAGGGAACACAAGCAGGGAGAGTGGGAGAGGGAGAAGCAGACTTCCCGCTGAGCAGGGAGCCCGATGCGAGGCTGGATCCCAGGACCCTGGGATCATGACCTGAGCCGAAGGCAGACGCTTAACAACTGAGTCACCAGGCGCCCCTGGTCTCCAGGTTTATGTCACATTTTACAGTAGGGCATAGTTTGCTAAAAGTAATATGAGATTATGGAGATGAGTTGTTTTAAAGTAACATATAACAGTTCCAAGGCTGAATTGTAATAAGGTTCCTCAGGCTTTCCTCTGTTTATAAAAATTAAAACACAACTCTGCAGAACCTTCTTGTATAAAAATGGAACAGAAATATGCAAAGTGGTATCTCATGCTGAGAAAATATCCATCTTGACTATGCTAATTTTCTCCATCACTAAGAATGCAAGAGTGTACCATAAATCAAAGTCAGCATCATCTCATGTGGAAGGGACCGTGCTCCCGTGAAACTGATGTGGAACTGAAAACTTTGTTATAATAGAAGCAGCACAGGCGATAATAAACCTTGAGAAAAAAAATACAAAACAAAATAAAACAAGAGAAGAACCTAATGCCAGGACAAACATTTATCTTAATATTGATTTACTGTGTCAGATACATTCTTCTCACCCCCAAATCCTGGCTGCTGTCTCTTAATGGCTCAACTGAACTTGAACCAAAGGCAAAGAGAAATAGTGTTTCAATCCACAAGCATCAGCTTCTCACTGTACAGAGCAGGATGAAGGATGGAGAATACATCTTGAGGTGAACATGGAAGATACAAACATACATATAAAGACAACACTTTTGTTATTCAGTTATCACAAGGGCATCAGTGTCTCATGCTAGTGGGTGAGCAATGTCTATATACTAATTGAGGGTAAGAATAAATTATCAAGTATACTTCATAGTCAAAAAAAAAAAAAATTACTGGGCGCCTGGGTGACTCAGTCCATTAAGTGTCTGCCTTCCACGACAGTCATGATCCAGCACCCTGGGATCAAGTCTCACATCAGGCTCCTTGCTCAGCAGGGAGTCTCCTTCTCCCTCTACCCCTTCCCCCTGCTTGTGATCTCTCTCTAATAAATAAATAAAGATGTTAAAAAAAATTACTTGAGGGGCACTGGTGGCTCAGTTGGTTGAGTACCGAACTCTTGATTTTGGCTCAGGTCATGATCTCAAGATCATGGGATCAAGCCCCTCCTCAGGCTCCAAGCTTACCAGGGAGTCCACTAAAGATTCTCCCTTTCTCTCTTCCCTCTCTCTCTGCCCCCCACTCCACTCATGTGCTCTCTCTCTCTCTCAAAATAAATAAGTAAATCTAAAAAAATTAAAATTAAAAAATTTTTAAAAATTACTTGAAATAAAACTAAATTCTGATTCTAGTGAGGGAGTCATAAGTAAAAACATTACATTGAAAGATGAATACAATTTCTTAATTTTTAAATTAAATATAGTGTGTTTTCTTATGTTCTAAAAAAGAAAGGTTTTTGATATACATGTCTCAAAGTGAATAAATGGATTAAAATAAACTCTAATACTAAGCATAATACTAAGCATATGAAATATACTATAAATGTTCTATATTTAGTATATTTACTATACTATATGTCAAAATATTTACATATAAAATAAAATTTTAATAAGATAAATTATTTTAAATAAAAATCACTCTCTTTTGAATCCAGTTATTAAAATAAGTACATATGCCTCCTAAGGGAGTATTAATAATTTAAGGTGTAGTCCTCATGGATTTATTCTTTGGGAGATTTTTTTTATATTTATAATTATAAAGTATTTTCTTTTACTTTTAAAATTTGTTAATTTCAGTATGGTGATAATAAGAATATTTATTGAATCATTTTATATGCAAAAATACTGTCTTAATTACTACATATAGAAATTTTCTGAAACTAATCTTAACCCAATGAGAAATATTAGATTTACCCTGTTCTAAAGTAATGGAAGAAAGCTTGGGATATTTCAAGTAGTTGTCCAAGGGAAGATGGGAAGTTAAAGATTGACCCTACACCTCTGTTATTTTTGACCGTTTTTTTTTTTTTTTTTTTTTTAATCCCAATATTACTGTTTTGAAAACCAATAGGGAAAAAAAATGTTGTGTGCAGCTCACAAACCTCTTCATTGTATTCATTTGAATCATGATAATATTAAGAATAAATATATTGTTCCTCAAAAAGTTGAAAATAGAGCTGTCGTATGACCCAGCAATTGCACTACTGGGTATTTACCCTAAAGATACAAAAGTAGTGATCTGAAGGGGTACGTGCACCCCAATGTTTATAGCAGCAATGTCCACAATAGCCAAACTATAGAAAGAGCCAAGACGTCCATCAACAGATGAATGGATAAAGAAGATGTGGTATATATATACAATAGAATATTATGCAGCCATCCAAAAACAAAAACAAAAACAAAAAAATGAAATCTTGTCATTTGCAACAATGTGGGTGGAACTAGAGGGTATTATGCTAAGCAAAATAAGTCAATCAGAGAAAGACATGTATCATACGATCTCACTGATATGAGGAATTCTTAATCTCAGGAAACAAACTGAGGTTTGCTGGAGTGGTGAGGAGTGGGAGGGATGGGGTGACTGGGTGATAGACACTGAGGAGGGTATGTACTATGGTGAGCGCTGTGAATTGTGTAAGACTGATGAATCACAGACCTGTATCTCTGAAACAAATAATACATTATATGTTAAAAAAAAAAATAGAAGATAGTAGGAAGGGAAAAATGAAGGGGGGTGGAATTGGATGGGGAGACAAACCATGAGAGACAGTGGACTCTGAGAAACAAACGGAGGGTTCTAGAGGGGAGAGGTGTGGGGGGATGGGTTAGCCTGGTGATGGGTATTAAGGGGGGCATGTATTGAATGGAGCACTGGGTGTTATACACAAACAATGAATCATGGAACACATCAAAAACTAATGATGTAATGTATGGTGATTAACATAATAAAATAAATTTTAAAAAGAATAAATATAAAAATAAATGCAAGTATAAGTTAAAAAATGTACATCTCATTAGCTTAAATGTTAAATTCTTCAAAGGAGGAAATATTTCTATTTTATGTAGTATCATTCTTTGTTTAATGTATTTGTATCACTGATGAAATTGTTTTCTTATAGCATAGAACCTACACTAGATTTTCCTTCAGAATACAGTTGTTCTAAGTAAAATTTAAAAGAAAATGCTTATGGTGAAATGGTTTCTTGAAATGTTTAATGTTTAGTAGTTGGTGACCACAGAGACCAAAGAACATTGTATTGTTTTGTTCATTTTGTTAAACATTCTATTGCCTCCAGTATAATTTAATTTTAACTTGGTAGCAAAATATTGCTCCAGGCCCTGTCTATAATAGTTACATATAAGTCTTTAATATTATTCAGTCCCAATTAACTGAGGAACTTTATTTTTCTCTATGATAATAAACCAAGTGTTATATTTATTCCCAGGTTCTAATCATTTTTATTGAAACCAAATGTTTTATATTATACCTATGACTCAGTCCCATTCTCCTCAGACGTTATTCATCAATATTGATTACTTTTTTTCTGAAATGATATGATATAAATTCCTTT
Source organism: Mirounga leonina (assembly GCF_011800145.1). Classification (NCBI taxonomy): domain Eukaryota; kingdom Metazoa; phylum Chordata; class Mammalia; order Carnivora; family Phocidae; genus Mirounga; species Mirounga leonina. The sequence goes on from NW_023270389.1 coordinate 17,687,478, forward strand.
TTTCTCACTTTATGTACACAGTTGTCAGGTTATTTTTTAATATACAAAGTGGCTTTTAAAAGTTTAGTGTATTTCACTATTGTACTGAAAACTGCAGAGATGATTTAGTATGTTTACACTACTATGTTTCCCTGTTTTATAACTGTATGAAAATAAACCTACCTGAATATGAAACTGATCTCCTAAGTTTCAAAATCATAGATATGTGAAAGGTATTGAGAGTTTTTGACTTTTTCTTTCTTTTTCTTTCCCTTAAGCCTTAGTCCAAACATTTCTTTAAAAGATCTGTCCTTTAAATAATTGTTAGTCAATATTCATTTTTAATGGGTTAAAAATGTAGAAATTAAAAAGCTAATTTGTTGAGTACCTGTGCTAAAATAATATCTTAAGAGGACCACTATTTTATGAGGTCATCTTCATTTCCTGTCCCAACCCACTCACTGTACCTAGGCAATCACCAACTGCCCAGTCCCTTATCCTCCACATTTGTTTGCTAATGTCAAATCCTCAGGTCCTTTTAATTCTCACCAAGTCTGCAGTTTATTTTAATCCTATTTCCCCATGTCCAGACTATGGCCATAGCTGAAGTTTCATCACATCTAACCTAATCCTCTCCCATTTATCCTGAACTTAACATCAAATTTCATTTTGTGGACATTTTTTATTTTATTTTAATTCCAGCTTAGCCAACATACAGTGTAACACTAGTTTCAGGTGTACAATATAATGATTCAAGACTTCCATACAACACACAGTGCTCATCACAAGTGCACTCCTTAATCTGCATTACCTATTTCACCCATCCCCCCCACCACCACCTACCTCCCCTCTGGTCACCATCAGTTTGTTCTCTATAGTTAAGAGTTTGCTTCTTGGTTTGTCTCTCTCTCTTTTCTTTTCCTTTGCTTGTTTGGTTTGTTTCTTAAATTCTACATGTGAGTGAAATCATATGGCATTTTTCTTTCTCTGACTGACTGACTTTGCTTAGCATAATACTCTCTAACTCCATCCATGTCATTGCAAATGGCAAGATTTCATTCTTTTTTATGGCTGAACCAATCTCATTTTTTAATTTCTAAAACTACATTTCTCTTATGACTTTTCCTCTCAAAATTTTTAAAGGATCCTTAGTGTCAAAGAAAATGTTAATACTACAAAATTGAATTCAAGACCCTAGAAAATACCAACTTCTCAGGGTTACCTTCCAGTTTTCTCCTACATAGAGAATTTACTTCAGTCAAACTATGCTACTTGATACATAAAATTTTCATTGCATTTTCCACTACTATTCTTTTATCACACCATTACCCTTTTATGTAAAACTGATTATTTCCCCCATATTTTTCCCTCTCTAAATTCTACCCTATCCTTCAAGCTCTAGCTAGCTTAAATCTTGCTTATTCCAAAAACCCATTTTTAAGCACTCCAGGCAAAAGTATTATTGTTTCTACTCTAAATGACTATGTAATTCAACATCTGTCTACACTTATGAATGTATTATTCACTAGTCCATGGAACTGTGAAAGGCATTTCATATGTTTAATTTCCTAGATTGATTTTAGAGACCTATTTGTATCACCCTGCCTCTTAAAAGAGTAGCTTCCTGATATTGAATATATATTTGATGAATGAAGATGCTATTTACCTAACAAGAAAAGTGGAAAATAATAAGAAGTTATTCAAAAGAAGGAGTTAATTTATAGTACTACAAATGCTTAGTTTTCCTCCTAGAGTGTTCTTCCTTATTTCATGCCTTCAGTGATATTATGGTTTAACATTTATTGAGCATATAAAATGTGCCTGGCACTGCACACAACTCAATAGGTAGGCATGGATTCTGTTCAATGAGCTTGAAATATTTATAATAAAAATAGGGCCAATAAGGATATGAATGATTCAGATCAAAGTGATATCTTTATTATCAGCTCCTTCTTTTCCATTCTTTCTATTTACTCCCTTGTATATTCAACTACATTAAGAATCCCATCAGTCTTCCACATGTTCATCCTTTCTTTATTTCCTCATTTTAACTTATGCCAACTAGATCCTACCCTAAGGAAACAAACCAGAATAATTTCACAAACAAAAAGACCCTGGACTACATGCTCCCTCTAGCTTCCCAGAATGGTTTTCCTTCCTATCATAGCCATATCAAAATTAAGAATATTTGTTACAAGTAACAAAAATCTTAAACCAAATAGTTTTAAGCAAAAATTAAAAAATCTATATTATGCACCTTAAAAAAAGATGTAGGTTCTTGTTTAAGCTTGGCTTGATAGGAAATTTCTGTACCTATATGCTTCCATTGTTGCCAGAAGTCAGTTTTCCACATAATGGTAAATGATTATTGGAGCTACAGATCTCCTGTCCTTAACCACCATGACTTAGGGAAGACAATATGCATCTCTGTCTTTAAAATCCCAACCCAGGTCAATCACATGTATTGACTCTGATTGGTTACTTGCCCATTTTTGAATCAGTGGCCTGGCCATTGGTATGGGTTATGCTTGGAGACAAGCCTCAGAACTGGAATGAGATAAAAATTGGTGAAAATGTAAGAGAGGTAACTTTTGCAAAGCCAAATCATTGTGTTATTGATTAAATAATGGATTATAGATGTGCAGGGAAAGAAAAAATACCTACTATGCTAAGCATATACTAAGCATCTTGACTTAGTTGGCTGTATTGCTCATTTTCCCTCTCATTTACACCTAACAAAAATGTGCTCTAATTTTTAACTTCTCTATCCAAATCTACATTTAATTAACATCTACTTTTTTAACCTTTTATTTATTCAACAAATGTTAATAGCTTTCTCTGTCCAACACTGTTAATATACACTCTAAATAGATTCATAAAGACAATGGACAAAGATTTTTGTCTTAATGAAGTTGGCATCCAGAAAGAGGAGACAACAATGAGTATTAGCCATTCTAATTTCAGGAATGTATAAAGTATGTAAGATGGCACAAGTAAGCCCCACTGAGTAAAAGACACTTGAACAAGAAGTTGAAGGAGGTGAGGGAGTTTGCCAATTGGTTGTATGGGCTGCAGGATTCCAGGCAGTGAGAAGATTCAACACCAACAACCTAAGGAAATGAAATATCTGGAGGAAATAACAAATGGCAGGGGAGGCTGGCGTGGTTGAGAAATTGTCTCAATTAAAGTTTAGATATAATCAGAAAGGAAAGCCATTATAAGAGTATGGATTTTACTCTGAGTAAAATGGACTGGCACTCAAAGATTCTGGACAGAGAGGTAGTGTGATCTGATTTATATCTTAAAAGGTGTTACATTCTTATGTTGAGAATACTGTAGACAAGGCAAAACCTTGATGACCTTGGTAATTCCAGGGAGAGATTTTAAGGGCTCTGAACAGAGTGGAGGCTGTGAAGGAAGTGAGAGAAGACAAATTTTGAGTATATTTTGATGGAGGAGCCAAGAGATTTTCTAATGGCTTGAATAAGATGTGTCAGAAACAAACAAACAAACAAACAAACAAACAAACAAACAAACAAAAACAGAAGAAATACAAAAGATTTGTATTTATTTGGCCCCAGAAACTGTCATCAAGGAATTTCCTTCAACTAAAATGAGAGGACAGGACATAGAGTTACTGTAGGTGTAAGATTTAGACTCCAAAAAAAAAAAGAAGATAGTAGGAAGGGCGAAATGAAGAGGGGGAAATCGGTGGAGGAGATGAACCATGAGAGACTATGGACCCTGAGAAACAAACTGAGGGTTCTAGAGTGGAGGGGGGTGGAAGGATGTATTAGCCCGGTGATGGGTATTAAAGAGGGCACGTACTACATGGAGCACTGGGTGTTACACGCAAACAATGAATCATGGAACACTACATCAAAAAGTAATGATGTAATGTATGGTAATTAATGTAACATAATAAAATAAAATAAAAATTAAAAAATACTAAAAATAAATAAATAAATAAAAATAAACTTAAAAACAAGATTTAGACTTCAGTTTTGATTTATTAAATTTAGCTATCCAGTAAGAGAATAATTCTCAAATTTCATATGCTTAAGTCACTTTGTGATATTAGTAAAATGCAAATGTCAATTTAATAGAGTGGGGCTTTATAAAATGAATTTCCAACATACTCCCAAGCAATGTTGACACCACTCATGCTTAGACCAGATTCTGATTAGCACAGTGTTAGACATCCAAGTGAGAAGTTGATTAGGTGCCTGATTTTCAGATGAGAGATCTTCCTCTGGATAAAAAGTTAGAGTTAGCAAAATATAGATGATATTTGGAGCTACAAAAGCATCAGATTACCAAGTGAGAGAATGTCTATAGAGGATCTAGGGTTGATATCTTACACTTCCCAGGATGAAAAGACCTGGAAGAAGAAGAAACAGTAGTGTAGATTGAAAAGGAATAGATGTTAAGGTAGCAAGATAAGCAAGATCAATGTAACATAATATAATTTAGGTGATGGGAGTGTAGAAAGGAAGAAAGAGTGACCAAATGTGTCAAATTAAGAGTTGAACAATTAAGATGAGAAAAGAATATTGTCTATCAAAGGCAACATTGTGGAGTTATTTGGTAATCTTAAGAACAGTTTTGGTAAAAAAAAAAAAAAAATAGCTTTGATGTTACAGTGACAAAAGCCAGAATGTATTGTTTTAGAAAAAATGAAAAATGCAAGGAGAGGGATTGTGAACAGTATGTATAAACATATCTTAAGGAGATTTGTTTCATAAGGAGCAAAAATGTATGTTAGTAGCACCAGGTCATTAAGATTATTTTTTTGGTGTTTGTTTTTAGTTGGAAGAGAACTAATAGGTGTTTAAATGGAATAGCCAGTAGAGAGTGAACATTTGATAAGATACCAAAGAGAATTCTTGAAACAGGGTCCTTGAATAGAGGAGATATGATTGAGATCTATTACAGTCAACATGATTTATGAATGTTGATATTTACTTTGGTCTTCTGGCTGAATATTTGTTGGATTTCTACACCATAAGTTTATTCTTTATTCCCCTTTTCACTCTGCAATCTTTGGAACGAAGTCACAGTATCCAGTCCTCACTTAAGGAATGGGGAATTATGCTTTACTATATAATTTATATTGATCATCTGCATAAAACATTTGTATCTTTTCTTGAATTTATTACTTTTTCAAGTATTTATGTATTGCAGTATGGTCTAAAGGGCATATATTTTATGCTTTGAATTACAATTCAATGCTGTGCTTTTTGTTCAAATTGTTTTAGCTTTGGCCATTTTGAGCTCTTTCATATGGTTCTTTGGCTCCTGTGCTCCTTTGACATATAGACATCAATTTGTACTCTTTTGCGGGGAGGACACACTTCCTTATTTTCTGACATGAGAGTTTCCAAGCTCATCTTGAATATTTTCTGTCTCAGTCCTAGAACCAACTATTTCTCTAAGAAGTCTTGATTCATTTTATTGGAGATTGGTATTGGGAACAAAGATCTGGGGCGCCTGGGTGGCTCAGTTGGTTAAGTGTCTGCCTTCAGCTCAGGTCATGATCCCAGGGTCCTGGGCTCGGGTCCTGGGCTCGGGTCCCACGTGGGGCTCTTTCCTCGGTGAGGAGCCTGCCTCTCCCTTTTCCTCTGCCTGCAGCTACCCCTGCTTGTGCTCTCACATTCTCTCACACTCTCTCTCTGACAAATAAATAAAATCTTAAAAAAAAAAACAAAGATCTCTGTGCTAAGTATGTTTATCAAAACTGAGGTGTAATATGCCAGTCACTCTACCAGGTGCTAATCTGATGTAAAGGAAGCTTATTATATAATACCTGCACCCAGGCCCTTATACACATTCATCACTCCACATAGACTATCTTCCTTTTCACCGATATAACTGCTATTCAACCTTTACAACTCTGTTTAAAGGGTTATGGAAATCTCAAAATAATCGACTTTCCAGTAACAGAGATGAAAGAGCAGTAGCCTGGATTTTTATGTCAGAAATTCAATTAGGAATACAAAAAAGAGGTATACATAGAAAGGAAATATAATGCACATTTATTGAAAACCTTATAACCTAAAAGACACACTTTATCATATTGAATGAGGCATTTAAGAAGGAAATTATTAGTACACAGAGATTTGGGAATGGCTATAATTTTAGTTTTTGCATCCTCCATAGCAAATTGAATCAAAATGAAGAAATACTGTAATTCAGAAAAAAGTAACACCGTGGCAACTGGAGAGAGTCATGGAAACTGCTCCTGTACCCTCCAGTCTAAAATGCAAATTTTATAAAATTGGACTCATATTGGAAAGCACTTAAGCACCTAAAATAATATTATAGTGTTTATTTTGTCTAATCAGGTAACTTACCCTTTTAAACTTTCTCACTTTGAATACCTTTCAAATATTTTAATTTCTTCTTTTTTTAAGATTTTATTTATTTATTTGACAGAGAGAGGCATGGTGAGAGAGGGAACACAAGTGGGAGGGCAGTGGGAGCTGGGGAGAAGCAGGCTTCCTGCAGAGCAGGGAGCCTGATGCGGGGCTCAATCCCAGGACCCTGGGATCATGGCAGAAGGCAGACACTTAACGACTGAGCCACCCAGGTGCCCCAAAGTCTTTTTTTTTTTTTAAGATTTTACTTATTTATTTGACAGACAGAGAGAGAGAGAGCACACACCAGAGAGCACAAGCAAAGGGAGGAGAAGATGGAGAGTGAGAAGCAGGTTCCTGCTGAGCAGGGAGCCCTACATGGAGTTAGATCCCAGGACCCTGGGATCATGACCTGAGCCAAAGGCAGATGCTTAACAGACTGAGCCACCCAGGCACCCCTCAAGTATTTTAATTTCTTAATTTAGTTATCCATGACAAGTTTTATAATGTATAAGACAAAAAATAATAGAGAGGCCAAAAAATACTTCATTGCCTAGAACATACTAAGTAAGCAATATCCTCATTAATATAAATCATCTTTAAAAATATTAAAACAATTTGCTATTTAATATCTCAATGGGGTTAAGAATAATCAATAGGCAGTACCTTTCATTGATAATCATATTAGTGTGGATTTTAAATTCTATAAAATATAACAATTACCATTATTATTAAAAATGATGTCCACATAGCAAACACAGTTACCATTTCTTCTTTTCTATATGGATTTTAACAAATGGAAGATCATCACAATTACTTCAATTATTATAACTGGTTCATAAACTGCTTGTATTGATATTTGTATCAAATTCTGTTACAGTTTCCAAAGAAAAGACTATTGGTTAAGTATTGTAAATATGAACAATTTACATTTTACCAGGTATTTCTTAGGGAGGATGTTTGAGAAAACCTTTGATAGAATTATATTTACAAAGTTTTTACTGATATTAAATTTTTGATGCCATATTTCACAATGTGTAAATATATGTCAAAACATGAGTTCGTTTTTATGATGTTTTACAATAATGTTTTACAATAACTACATTATTGTAAAATATAAGATGTTTTACAAGAATGTAATTAACACTAGTAGAAATACAAAGCTTAGAGTTTCTCCCATCTATATCTTCATTTTACATATATAACGTTGAAATAAATCATTTACTAGATTTCAAACAAATATGACATTTATGTATTAAAACTAATCAATTTGAGTGATGGAAATGAATGAATGCTTCAGTATTTTTAACAGAGATAAAATTTGATCATACTGATTACAGATAAAAATAAATCCACATGGGATTTTAAAATGACATCATTTTGGATACTTGAGAAATCTTACGATACTTAAGAATTTTTGAAAATATTAAAGGTAACTAGAGAACAAATATCTTTTAAAAATGAAATTGTAGCCTGATTACTTGCAAATATTTGTTACATGACTCTGAATAAAGATTTTTTTATTTATGTAAAGTAGACATGTTTATGACAAGTCAAAATTTTTTATTGTATCTTTTGCCTTTTGCAGTGATCACAAACAGACTACACGTGTCAAATTCTTCTGAAATGAGGAGGCATAAACTAGGCTGTGATATTCTACTACAGCCAGAGGAGGTAGGAGAGGGCAAGCCTTAGACATGGAGTAAGAATATCAACTTTCTTTTGTCATGTCAACATTATCACTGCCAGTTTATTTTCAGTGGCCTCAAAATACTTTGATTTTCTGAGGCCATTTCCTCATCTGTAAAATATTGGGTTCTGATATCTTCACGTTAAAGATGAGAACATTAAAGCTTTCTGTGTACATGTCTCAGATTGTGAAGAATTAATCAGTGAATATGCTACAAATGTTTTGTACGTTTTAATAACAAAATAATGTGAATTATTATAATGAGAAGTATGTATTTAGTAAAAATATTTCTAAAAGTCCTTAAATATTCTAACAGATCTAATTACAGATGCTAAATATTTCTGAGGTTTTATGTGTGTAAAACACAAGAAGTACATATTTTACATGTTTATATTCAGAGTATAAATAAAGATTTTATATATAGTGTATAAAGTGTGATATATATATGTACATACATATATATATCATCAATACAAAACATAAATTCAAAAGTATTATCCCAGAGGATTCTGTAAAGGTGGCAGAATAGGAAACACTAGGAATTTGTTTCCCTATCTAGACAAAAATTGCACTGGTTGAATCTGAGTAATTATTTCCAGAACTGTGGAATCTATTAAAGGCTTGCAACTTCTAGAGGAAAACTTGATGATAAATTATGGTCAATTTCAGTAACAACTACTCATCCTTGCCTGATGCAGAACCTTTGCAGAGAGCTGTACATATGTTCCCAGAACAATAGGGTTTGCTGGAGCCAAGGTGAGGAAAATGAACTCTGTCCTCCAAATACCAGGAATCTGTGCTCTGTTCATTGCTGCTTCTGTTCAAAGAGGTGCAACCAAAGAGGTCACAGTCATTGTTATTGAATTTTCCCCAGACTTAAAGGGCCAGTGCACTTTTTCTTCCACCCCCTGAACGCCCTTTTTTCCCTCTTTTTCTCTTTTTGGGAACCAAACATATTGAAAACTAGGACATTCAAAAGAAACTGCATGTATAAGGAAAATTAGAAAGTAACCACACATGCCCAGAGAAAGGTACAAGGTCAGAAAAGACCTGAGAAAACCTATGTTTACACTGAGGCTGATGCTAGACCCAGAAACAGACTGCAAGAATAAAAAACAAGGAATGCCTGGGTGGCTCAGTAAGCATCTGCCTTTGGCTCAGGTCATGGTCCCAGGGTCCTGGGATGGAGCCCCACATTGGGCTCCCTGCTCAGTGGGAAGCCTGCTTCTCCCTCTCTCACTCCCTCTGTTTGTGTCCCCTCTCTCACTGTGTCTCTCTCTGTTAAATAAATAAATAAAATCTTTTTAAAAAAGGATAAAGAATAAAAAACAAAACAAAACAGCAACAACAAAAAAACCCAGTAAACCCTGAGAAAGAAGAATAATCTAATTTTTTTAGAGTTACATTATTACACTTAAATGTCCAATTTTAAACAAAAAAAAAATCACAAGATATGCAAAGAAAAAGGAAAGTATGGCCCATTCAGAAAGAAAATATAAGTCAACAGAAATTGTCCATAAAAAGGACTTGATGGCCAATCTATTTCATAAAGACTAAAACAACTATCTTAGGGGTGCCTGGGTGGCTCAGTCAGTTAAGTCTGACTTCAGCTCAGGTCATGATCCCAGTGTCCTGGGATCGAACACCCCAACAAGCTCCCTGCTCAGCAGGGAGCTTGCTTCTCCCTTTGACCCTCCCTCTGCTTATTCTCTCTCTCTGTATCAAATAAATAAATAAAAAATCTTAAAAAAAAAACAACTATCTTAAAGATACTCAAAGAACTAAGGGAAGATATGGATAAAGTTAAAAAAAATGATGTATGAACAAAATTGAAATATGAATTAAGAGATCTGTGAGGCACTATCAAGCAGACCAACATATATGTTGTGGGGGTCTCAGAAGGAGAAGGGAGAGAAAAAGGGAAAACAGAATATTTGAAGAAATAATGGCTGAAAACTTCCTAAACTTGATGAAAGACATGAATATAAACATCCAGAAACTAAAAAAACTCCAAGTAGGGGGAATCTCAAAGAGTTCCACATTCAGATACATTACAATCAAATTTTCAAAAGTCAATGACAAAGAGAGCTTCTTGAAAACAGTGAGAAAGAAGTAACTTGTCATTAATAGGAGATTTAACCATGATTTTTTCCTATTAGCCATTTGAAATACAGTGAATATTTGCTATACTTTTAGTGTCAAGTCATTAGCCTTTCCTGAATAGCTTTTCTAATTTCACAGGTCTAAAAATGTCTTTTGTTGTTTTCTTTATGTGTTCAAACATGGTCTAATACTTGTTGAGATAGTCCTCCATTATTACCCACCTTCGATTTCATCTGGACGGTCTCTTTTGCACCTGTCCTGATCATTTTGAATATTATTTCCAGTTGACATGTAACAGTGCAGTGCTTTGTACAATAAGGGCGATTCCATCTTGAATATTTAGAAAACCTGTCAATCAATTTTCTGTCCCTTTGTACTCCCAGTGAGTTAGAGGCTGCAGATTATTCTCTTACTCGTTCTCTTCCTCCTGAATGGCCAATGGTGAGAATAGAATTTACTAGATCTCTGGGTAGACATGTGTTTCTTTGTCTTCCATTTGCATTTCCACATATTTCTATTATTATGAGAGTCATTTAGCTGTTGGTGGCCTGTCCCTATCTGCATAGATTGCCATATGTTTACAGCTTTTTCATGATAGATACCATACAAGAATGTGTGTAAGTATAGTCATTTTTGTACAATATGATTAGTATACAAAGAAAAAGGAAAGTATGGTCCATTCAGAAGAAAAAAATAAGTCAACAGAAATTGTCCCTTAAAAGGACTTGATGGCCGATCTATTTGATAAAGACTAATCTGTGTGTGGATAGATAAAAATACTAAAAGATACATATCAAATTACTAATACTACTTATCCAAGGAAGGTTTTAAAAGAGGTTTGGGGTGGAATAGGAAGAAATCAGAAACTGTTTCTGCATTTTCTGACTTAATACATTACCCAAATATAGCTTATATAACTTAAAACATAATAAAAATAAAATAACAAAGCATGGAATACCATAAAATATTTTAAATAGCTCTTTGACACTCTGTTTTTCTAAGTATAATTTCTGTACCACTGCATCAGTATAAACTGGTGTGATAATTTAAAATGCAGATTCCTCTTCCTCTTCTCCCAAGTAACTGAAGTCAAATTTTCTGTATTCCTAAAATACTCTAAAGGTGATTCTTACATAAATTAAAAATTAAGAACCATTTCCATAAAGGGGAAGATTATATTACTTTCCAAATATACCTTGATGACATTTTGTCATTCTTACTTCTTTTACTACTTCTATGTATAAAGTATATGTACACAAATATTTGTTGAATTATATACCAACCCTTATCTAGATCACCATGACAACCAAAGAAGGGAAAAAAAATAAAATGGCAGTATATTTCTCAGACTGAATATTCATGTTTAGTTCTCAGTGCTTCACTAAAAAAAAAAAAAAAAAAAAAAATCAGGTTTTCTTTTTTTCTCTGTTTTATTTTAGTTCCACAAGACAAGCAACAATACATATATTAGTAGAGGTTGGTTGATTGTGAAATAGTTCCCATAGATCAGAATTTGATTTCTGGTGTGGGCAATTCAATGAATCATTTATTATATCATGCACAGGTGTTCATTAGGAAAGCATCATACTCTAGTGGAAAGAATAGCTACTCTCTCAAGATCATTCAACTGTAAAATTGCATTAGGGACAATGATAAGGGATTAAGTGACCATAAGTGCTATCTTTATGCCTTATGTTATAAGCAACAGAAATGACCTTTATAGTCCCTATGTTCCAAGCAATAATGGATAGTCCTTTCAAAATTAACCCAGGATGCTTAACATTTCCAGACAGTATCATATAACTGGGCAGATTCACACTGGGCTCTTAATATTCCTCCACGAGTCTTCTTTTTTCCTAGTCATCATTTTCTTCAAATTTCTAAAATTACTATTTCAAAACTCCTCTGCGTTTCAAATCTTTAATCTCCTAGCCTCTATCTCTGAGATAGAGAGACCTAATCTCCTACTTCATATGAAAAATTAAAATCCCCATGAACCAGTAACAAATTCAATCTCCAAATCTTTAAATCTATCCATTCTTACTTAGATATTGATATCTTTGTTAATGAACAAAACATTTCCCTCTTTGGATACTACCTGTGCTATCCCTTCTTCATAATTTCTTATCAGGTTTTGTGCTTTAACTCCTTTTCCTTATCTTCCATTCATTACACAACGCATTGCAATCATGGTTACAACTCTACCAATCCACTGAAGGAGTTCTCTTAAAGTCCCAATGACTGCCATGACATTAAATTGAATAGAAGCATCCAGACTTCATCTTGCTTGACTCATCAATGTTCCATACATCTGACAATTCTCTTCTACTTAAATTATAACTCTTCTTTCTTCTGTGTTCACTAAATACTCTGATTTTTCTCTTACTTTACTTCTTATTCACCTTCTTCTTTCTTTCTTAAATGTTATTATGACTCATACCTCTGCTCTAGGCTCCCTGCTTTCTTAATATACAAGAGTACTTTAAGAACTCCATCCCCTTCATGGGTGTTAATACACCTGGCCTAAGTATGTGTAATAAAATTAGTAATGACATGTAACCTTTCACCAAGGTCATGATAGTATTACATAATATTTATATTACTTTGAAATTGATGAGTGCCTGTAATTAGATCACTGAATCTCAAGCTGTGCATCTCTTGGTACTGTGAGACACTGAAAGAAAAAAAGGCCAACAAAGAGACCTGCATGCCTTAAAACCATTAAGAAAGCATCACCTAGAATATGAAATATAAAGTAGGATGGTAACTGTGTTGTTTGTATATATATGTATATGCATATCTGTGTGTATATCAAATGCATTCTTTCTTTAAACAGAGCATGTTCTAGGGAAAGACACACATACTAAATTATGTATAACACATATAAAATATGCAATGAATACTCTCTCCCTCTTCTCCCAATGAAAGTAATAGAAGAAAAAAGAAGAGATCCTAATAGTCTAGGGTCTAGACTATTAGGAAGATTTACTATGGGGAGAGATTTACTATGTTCATATTCAATATTTAAATTATTAGCATTGATCTCCTTTTTAAAGAAATGTGCCTTTTCAAAAAGTAGTATTATACTTGAGTCTACACTATGTTATAAAACTTAAACTAGTGAAAATAATAGACGTAAAAACATTTAGTCATATAAATATCAACCTTGCTAACTGAATTCATTAGGAGATGAAGAAAAGTCAATCTGACTTCTGGATATCTTTTTAAAAATGTTTTATTTTGAAGTAATCTCTACACCTGACATGGGACTCAAACTCACAATCCAGAGATCAAGAGTTGCATGCTCCACTAACTGAGCCAGTAGGCACCCCTAGATATCATTATTGATGAACCATTGGCCCTTGACATTGCTCATTCACATTGTTGATAAACCTAAATTTCTTGATTAGTTTATCAACTGGTTACTTTGCTTTTCTTCCCAGATTGCAAAATGTTAGCTATAGCTAAACAAAATTACGTGTGTAAATTTATGGCATCCTCAAATGTTATGCTTTGAGATTTCAGTGAGGTACTATCACTTGGGAAGATTTTCATTGTTTCTCTTTATTCCTTAGTGGATGCCCTTCATTAATCACTCTAAACTATCTCTTGTCTCAGTCCTCAGTTTCACAGTCTTAACTAATTTTTTTTTAAAGATTTATTTATTTTAGAGAGAGAGAAAGAGAGAGTGCCAGCGAGTGGGGGGAGGGGCAGAAGGAGAGAGAGAATCCTGAAGCAGACTCTCCACTGAGCATGGAGCCCACTGAGGGACTCAATCTTAGGACCCTGAGATCACGACCTGAGCCAAAACCAAGAGTTGGCTGCTTAACCGACCAAGCCATCCAGGTGCCCCTAGTTTTAACTACTTTTTATTTGAGTAGGCAATCCCTCCTCCCTCCTCATAATTTATTAAAACTTAATAAAATAAATTTACATAACTATGTTATACCTTTTCTCATTCCAATATATTCCCTCCTCTTGCAAAGAAAAGTTTTCATTTAATCTAACAAAAATTAAGACATGCTTGATAAATGAGAGAATGAGCTTTTTAGTTTCAGAAACTAAAGTACTGAGAGGAGCAAGCAGTGTTTGGAATTCTAAAACCTGAAGAGACCAGCATGACAAGAATCCTTGGTTATAAGTGTGAAAAGGCATCCAAGGAGACCAAAAATGGGAATAATCCTACATGACATGACCTCTTTTGAGTCTTCCCCCAGGACATCTATAACTTAATCTCCTTGCACACAACCTGCTCTATTTCACTCCATTAACCTCCTCATTGTTCTTTATGTACATCAAACACCCTTCCACAGTTCCTTCACTTTTCTCTCCCTCTGCCTGAAATGTGCTTCCATAAATGTCACAATTAATAGCATTCTCACTTCCCTTAGGCTTTGTTCAAATATTTTCATACCAGATAGGCAGACTTTTCCTGATCACTGTATGTCAAACTGCAGCCCCTACCACATCCTCTATCCCTTTTATGAGTTTATTCTACTTCACAGCACTTGGTACCATCTGACACAACATGTCTGTTTTCCTTTTTTTCTGTCACCTGTCACTCTGATGAAAACTCCCTGAGGGTGGAACCTTTGTCTTCAATTTTCACTCTTATACCCCAGCTCCTAAAACAATGCTTGGTGTATGATACACATTTAATGAAGTTTGCTAAATGAATAAAATAAGCCGGATTAATACTTGTGATAAAGGGGCGATTCAAGATTAAAAGGAGGAAGTAATCTCCCAAGAGTCAGAATTCAGTTGCAGAAGGTAAGTGAGATTCTCAATCTAGAAACTTATTCACAAGGAAATGAGGGTACTCATTCCAGAATCAGCATTAGAAGGTCTGGCATCGGGCGCCTGGGTGGCTCAGTTGGTTAAGCGACTGCCTTTGGCTCAGATCATGATCCTAGAGTCCCTGGATCGAGTCCCGCATCGGGCTCCCTGCTCGGCGAGGAGCCTGCTTCTCCCTCTAGCCCTCCCCCCTCTCATGTACTCTCTCTCTCTCATTCTTGCTCTCTCAGATAAATAAATAAATATTTAAAAAAAAAAAAAAGAAGGTCTGGCATCAAATCCATCATCAATGACAATAACAAAATTTAGGCATGCTGCTCTCCTAAAATTACCATTTCAATCAATTCTTTTATCTCCTTGCTATAGAATTCCAAACTATTTTCTTAATTTCATAATAGAACAAATGAGGGGCACCTGGGTGGCTGCCTTTGGCTAAGGTCATGATCCCAGGGTTCTGAATCGAGTCCCACATTGGACTCCCTGCTCAGTGGGGATCCTACTTCTCCCTCTCCCTTTGCTTGCTGTTCCTCCTGCTTGTGCACACACACTCTCTCTCTGTCAAATAAATAAATAAAATCTTTAAAAAAAAAATAGAACAAATGATATTCAATGCTTCCTCGTGACCTATTTCTGTGAACTATTATCACTTCTTATTTCTCTACAAGGAACCATCATACACAGACATGAAAATTTTATGTATGTATTTTCCCCAAACCACCTGTATAAAACAGATGTGGGCTTCTGGTTCTTCTTGGCACGATAATAATTATAACTATCTTTAAACAATTTCAGAAGTTAAGTTCAACTCAACTGATTATTTGAGTTATCAGTCATCTTCTATTTATCTCCAGGGTTTTAGAGTTCTAGCTTGTCAAGACTAAAATGACAAAAGGAAAAATAATTCTACAATTAATTGCAAGGGGCTGAAGAAAACCCCAATAATTTGTGCTTTGCCTAAGTTTGCCAGTTTACTGTGATTATTTCTACCTTCATATCTTGTCAATTTCAGTAGCATTTAAGGATATTGCGCCAAAATGAAATCCATCAACTGGAACTTTCCTTCAGCTGCACATACCGTGCCAGAAGGACACACATTAGTAGGTGTTGAATTTTGACAGGCTTATGTTGAAAAAGATTGTGAATAGAACTGTTAGGAATCATATTCGGTATTATGTACGAACATCAAAATCGTATCATAGAGCTGTATGAGAAAAGACCTAACTAAAACCAGGAGGCAGATGGTGAAGTTGGGAGACAAACACAATATCACAATGAGGACATTAGAACAGCTGATGTGAATGTGGTGGTGCCATTGTTAGCCTGTGTCATGAAAGCTGGAATTGCCCTTTTAAAGCTCTCTTGATACTCTGCTGTATAAATCCCTATCATAATTTCCTGGAAAGAAATTTTTGCAGTAAACATACAATTGAGGTAGATACAGGGCTTTCTGTGATGTTAATGCTGAAAATTTTATTAGGACTTTATAATCAGACTAAGCCTGTCTTCAAACTTAAAATGAAGCGACAATCTTGTAATTTGGTAATGAAGATAGCCAACATGGATAATGTGTAGTGGGTCTTGACTGTCTTAACTGGTAAGGCCCAATCTAAAGTCAGTCAGAGGACTAATATAAAGTCTCTTTTGGGCGCCTGGGTGGCTCAGATGGTTAAGCGTCTGCCTTCGGCTCGGGTCATGATCCCAGGGTCCTGGGATCGAGTCCCGCATGGGGCTCCCTGCTCAGCGGGGAGCCTGCTTCTCCCTCTGCCTCTCTCTCTGTCTCTTATGAACAAAATAAATAAAATCTAAAAAAAATAAAAAATAAAATCTCTTCTTTTATCCTGTAAGGACAAGTCTTTAGGACATCTCCTATTTGTGCACTATTATCCACACTTTTGAGGATAAGTCCAAAACTACCACAGTTTTTGTATCCGGGAAAAGGAACTACAACATGGTTAGTCACTACGCCTTTGCAATACTTGCACGCTAACTCTCTGAACATGCCAGGGTAGAATTTGAACAATAGATTATGCACTTTCTTGTCTATGAAATGAATTCAGGACTGTTCTGCTCTGAGTTTTCTTTTCTTTATTATTATTATTTTTAAAGATTTTATTTATTTATTTCACAGAGAGAGAGAGACAGTGAGAGAGGGAACACAAGCAGGGGGAGTAGGAGAGGGAGAAGCAGGCTCCCCCCACCCCACCCCCGCCCCCGGAGCAGAGAGCTGGATGCGGGGCTTGATCCCAGGACTCTGGGATCATGACCTGAGCTGAAGGCAGATGCTTAATGACTGAGCCACCCAGGCGCCCCATCTTTTCTTTACTTTTAAAACTTGTTTGTCTATAGCTGTCAGACATGGCTTTTATTATGGTAAGAAAACAAGACATTTTCATCAGCGTGTTAAAAAAAGTCATAGTAATGATTTTACCTCATAGAAAACATATTTGAGCCTTTTTTTTTTTTTTACTAAATTCTAATGTTCTTGAGACTCCAAATATATTCTATATGTAACTTTCACTGTACTGTATGGCTTTGATATTGAATGATACATGTGTTATAACCATCTCTACTTCCCTAGGGAAATAATTTTAGAGGAAAAAGAAAGCTATAAAAGAAATTATCAAGGGCATATGGACATAAAAGAAGAGACAATAAAATTTCCGGGCACAAGTAAGTACTCTAGGAGAAAAATTATGTTGATTATTCCCTAATATAACATGCATTTTTTTTTTTTTTTTATGAACAGTTTGTGTTTTAATGAGAAGGACATTATTTATGGCAGGCATCAGACTCTAGTTGAAAATGTACTTTAAACATTCTTAGCAGCTTTCTTAATTTTTCATATGCTGTTTTGTGCAGCTGTTTCTTCATTTTTTCCCTATCTCTATGTTTTAATATATTTTTAATACTTTAATTACACTTTACATGCTGTTAATATTGCTTGTAAAGTTTACTTTTTGGAATTAAGATTTAAATATTGTTTTCAAAGGAAACAGAAATACCTCAAATGTCATTAATCATTTAAAGATCATTTTAAATATCTTTAACATTTTTTAATGTTAACAAACAAATTGTTAGTAAGTATTAAGATAAAATCATTTCTATGTCTTTTGGAGTTATCATCCAGTTTCTTTTTTATGATGGAAAATAGTCCTTCTCTTGAAATGTGCTATTCTAATCTGGGTTTCCTAATATGAGAAATCCACGTATATTTTAAATATGTAAAGACAAATGAAATGGTACTAAATTGTTTAAATAATAATTAGATGGCTGCTTTTCTATCATATCATCCTTTCTATACTTGCCACAAAGCTGTTTAAGTACATTATTATCCCCAGGTATTTTTGCTTCCATTTAAGATTTTGAAACAATTTTTATTTAACTACCAAGGGAATGTATTATTTATTATCATATATTTAAACCATTATATTTCTGAAGTTTAGTTATAAATGTATCTTTTTCATTGCTTCTGATGATACTCATTAAACCAAGTGACAATTATTTTTCTTGTTCATATACTTTTTTTTTGAAATAGATCTTCTCTGTGACTTATGAAGAATATTATTGTTGGCACTCAAAGACTTGTGATCTGTACACAATTAGCCTGTGGCCTCATTAATTTCTTCAAGTAATGAAGCTAATTACCCACATATTTATCTTTTTAGAAAGAGTGTCTTTCCTCAAAAAGTGCTGCTATTGCACTGGAGTAAGACATGTTTGAATTTAGATTCAGAAGAATTTGAACTTAACTGCTTGTTTTGTAATTAACTAACTGTATGGCATTTAGCAGGTTACTTAAGCTCTTTTAAATTTACTCATTTTTAAAAATGAAAATAGCTGTAATCATCTTCAAAAACTGCTCTAAAAGCCTAATTAAATTCAAAATCATAAATGTCTTGACAGTTGGTAGACGTCTACTGCTGCCATGCATTAGGATGGAAAACCATGAATGTTTTAAACTCTAAGGAAACCTACCTGGGATATACACGAAACTTCTGTGGCAACTACAAAGCAGTTTGGTAATAATGATTTATTTCCCATAATTCTATTACTTATGCCATCCTTTATAAACTCTTTATGAAATCTTTATTTTGAGAGAACTAAAAAAATAAGTAGTAACATAAATTTACTTTCCCTCTCTATTGTAAGCTACCCAAGTTGGAATCTTATGAACTTTATAGTCAGGATAAGCTATATTACATTGATGTAACAAAATAAAAAGCATATTCTTTCTTTTGTGCCTCTACTTTCTCAATAATACTATGATCTATGCCTTCTTTCATAAGCTATGGGCTTGACCTCTGTATTCTGAAATAATATCTTGACTTTTTTGATCAGTATTTAAAATATTAGATTTATTGTTACTTAGTATTTAAAATATTAGATTTATTGTTACTCTTCTGACTTTATTGGACTGGAAGAATAAATTGTTTCCCCCACTCCACAAAAAAACAAGTTGTAGCTAAAAATGTATAAACATTTGTTTGCAAAGAAATGTTGACTATTTTTTGCAATTTTAAAGTGTACACAGAATGAATTAAACAATCTTTCTATTTCTTTTTTGGCTCATTGGTAAGTATTATGATTATCAAGTTTCTGTTAATGTCATCCTCTACATAAGAAACCTTGAAAATTCTGAGTTATCATTGTTAAATATACAGATAGATGACCTAATGTGGATTTCTTGAGGTCTGAAGCCATGTCTGTTTTATTCACTTCTTGAATTCCATTCTTGACATAGAACCTAGCACTTGGTAGATACACCAAATTGTTTGTCAAAAAAAAAAAAAAAAAGTCAAATGTGTAATATACAACTGATACTGGAAAGAACTGCACCAACAGTTTCATTTTTAATATCAATTTATTATAGAATATTCATTATCTTTAAAAGATAATGTAGTCGTCAAGTTTCTATGGTGACTTTATAATATTTTTACACATACAAAATAATATTCCTAAACATTCAATATAATGAAAACATATGCTTTATAAGGGTTAAATCCTAGAATCATAACATAAAATTCAAATGATATGTAGTCAAATATCCTCTTAAAAAATTAAATAGCCCATAAAGTACTGTATTCATACATATGATTTTATAACAGTCCAACATAGTTAGCTGTTCCTCTAGCATTAGAACAGGTTGTAGTTTATTTGATAGAACATCAAATGTAAATGATTTCTCCTTTAAGGACATGTTTCATAATAAATGCATGAGGTTAACATTAGAATCATATTCAATGATAAGCACATGGGACATGAGACCATCTGAGGAAATCTAGAATAATATCTCTAATCTATATTCACTCAGGGGCATAAATTTATTGATCAAATGAAAAGTGAATAAAGCCTGCATTATATAAATCAATCTCTTGGGCGCCTGGGTGGCTCAGTCGGTTAAGCGACTGCCTTCGGCTCAGATCATGATCCCAGGGTCCTGGAATCAAGTCCCACATCGGGCTCCCTGCTCTGTGGGGAGCCTGCTTCTCCCTCTCCCCTCCCCCTGCTGGTGTTCCCTCTATCGTTGTGTCTCTCTCTGTCAAATAAATAAATAAAATCTTTAAAAAAAAAAAACAATCTCTCTTTCTCTCTCTCCTATCCACATTTTTTAAACTTATATAATACTTATATAATCAAATTTTTCATAATTTAGAAATGAATAATATAATACTACTTTGCATATGCAATGTGATGTGTAGTATAAAATCAATATTAGGTTAAAAAAAAAATCCATGGCGGGAACACGTGGGTGGCTCAGTTGGTTGAACATCTGTCTTCGGCTCAGGTCATGACCCGAGGGTCCTGGGATTGAGTACCACATCCGGGTCCTTTCTCAATGGGAGCTTGCTTCTCCCTCTGCCTCCACTCCCCCGGCTTGTGCTTTCTCTCTCTCTCTCTCTGTCCAATAAATAAATAAATAAAATCTTAAAAAAAAATCCATGGCAATAATGCTGGGATGAAATGTGCCATAGCCACTGATTATCTTATAGCAATACAATATGTATGGCATTTTTTTCCAGTCCGATTTTCTGGATATCTAAATTTTCTGTAAACAACACATATTACTCTTATAACATTTAATCCCAAACCTTTTAGCAATAAAAATACACTTTAAAATAATCAATTTACATCCATCATAATTTTTAAAGTATTTATTGTGATTTTGTATGGAGTGTAGGAACATTCAATATCCACTTAAATATTTATCATACTTTGTGAAAACTTTCGTGTCTTTTCTTTTTTTTCCTTTTTTCTTTTTAATTTTTTTTAAAGATTTTCTTTATTTATTTGACAGAGAGAGTGAGAAAGCACAAGCAGGCAGAGCAGCAGGCAGAGGCAGAGGGAGAAGCAAACTCTGCCGAGCAGGGAGTCCAAGTTGGGGCTCGATCCCAGGACCCTGGGATCATGACTAGAGCCAAAGGCAGTTGCTTAACTGACTGAGTCACCAGGAACCCCTTGTTCTTTTTTTTTTTAAACCCCTTGTATTTTCTTTTTTAAAAAAAAATCTTGGCATTTCATAGGTAGAGCCATCTTGGGAATGATGGAAATTAAGACAGCATAAATATTTTTGTGTATTTGTATCATCAAAGAAGATAGGGTAGTGCATGACAGAAAAGCAAGTGGAGCCAAGATTTGCAGGCAGGAATAAATATAAATAGAGTGGGTATGGGAAGAGGCATAAAGACTAATCTCACTAGATCAGGACATTTTTGTAAACAAGGAATATAATTTTGTTAAATTAAAGACAAGTTGCCTGCATAGCCATGAATATCCAGATCTGCAGATAATGGAGAGCCATTAAAGTTTTCAGAGAAGTTAATGATACAATAAATGTTAGTTTTGGAAGTCTATTCTGTCTGTGAAATGTAAGATAAATTGTATTTTGATTGTTTTACCTTTAAGCTTACTGAACAAAGGTTAGGACTATGCAATCTTATCATGATGTATCTTAACTAATAAAATTTACTTCATTATTTATGCTCACACACTAAGGACAAGATCTGGGACTGAAGCTACTAAAATCAGCACAACATATGTGATTAACCATGGGTAGATGTTTTCTGCCACTAGAGATAGTGTGTAAATGTATTACCGATTCTACTAAAGCAATTCCCAAATCTCATCAATGAGGCTAATCTCAAATCACATTGAGAAAACTAACACAGAAGCAATGCAAAATAAAACTTTATCTGGTCACTTGAAACATAAAATCTTATAGCAAAAGAAAAATCTACATAAAGACAATAAAAATAGAGGCAAAAAATGCATGCATTGCATTTTCTTTGTTTGCAGCATTGACTAGGAAAATATTTTACGTTTAGTGATGAATGACTTAACACTAACCAAATAAATAATTGCAATAATTAAGATTGATGGATAATCTATTAGTATTTGACAATGACATTCACTATGGTAATAATATTTTCTTGGCTCTCAAATTACTGTCACCTAGGTCTCTTTGGTCTCTTTAATCTATTAGTAGGCTTCTTTTATGAAAATTAATTGTGCTTGTTATCTTGTGTCATTCAATGATTAGGCAGGTGTTTATTGAAGCTTATCACATGTGAGACAATATGCTCAACTTAAGTGAGGACTACAAAGAGGAAAAGAATACCACTTATACCTTGAGGAACTTATTTTGTATTGAAAGAGATATGCAAACAGTAGTTTCAATGGAATGTGATAAGTATAATGATCAAAGCAGATATAGCATTAAGGAGTAATAGGTAAGCTTAGCTAGTCAAGCAATACTGTAAGTGATG
Organism: Mirounga leonina; assembly: GCF_011800145.1. Lineage (NCBI taxonomy): Eukaryota > Metazoa > Chordata > Mammalia > Carnivora > Phocidae > Mirounga > Mirounga leonina. The sequence continues at coordinate 17,710,163 of NW_023270389.1, forward strand.
TAACCCAATCTGGGTCTTTAGTGACAAGAATGACTTAGCAGCCTAAGAAAGCTGAAAATGGCATTCCAGACAGAAAGTAAAACAAAACAAAACAAAAAGCACAAAATCTTCAGAACACATCATGAATGTAATCAGTGAATACTACTCAGCAGAACTGAACTGTAAAATGTAACTTAGGGAAAGGTGACAAATGAAAGGAGGCCACTCAATGCCAATCACTGCAGTGACCATATTATTATTTCTCCTATGAAAATGAAGCTCAGCACTACAGTGAGTTGGTTTGAAGCACCTGCCTACCTTAATAAGTTGATTTGTTTTCTTGTGTTAGGCAGAATCTTACCATACTCTGCCACTTTTGTCAGCCAAACATTCAGACTTTTCATTTTTTTTAAAGATTTATTTATTTATTTGAGAGACAGAGAGCATGAGTGGGAGGGGCAAGGGAAGAAGGAGAAAACAGACACCACGCTGAGCCCAGAGCCTGACACATGGCTTGATCTCATGACTCTGAGAACATGATCTTAGCCAAAACCAAGAGTCGGTGGCTTAACTGACTGTACCACCCAGGCATCCCAAGACTCTTTATAATTGCTCTTTTTGCAGCATTTCCCATACTTGTTTTGAGGGAAATAAGGTAATTTTCCTGTGTATTCTAAACTTGTCTCACATGTCATATCAGAATCACCTGAGGGAGATATTTTCAATGCATATTCTTGGTTTTCTTCTTCTCTTGGAAATTTTGATTTCACATGTCTGGATTTGTGCCAATTTATTTGCATTTATTACAAGAATTTTGTATGATTCTAATGCAACATTGGTTTTTGATGTATATCTGGAAGAGACTTGATTATAGATAAGATAATTACAAAAGTAATTGAGACTGTAAAAAGTATTCAAATATATTTTAATTATTCCTTTTTATGTAGTTTAGTTGCATATTTGATCTTCAGAATACTAGGGTTAGAAATGTGCAGAAATGAAAAAAAGAGTAAACAAAAGCATGGAAGAAAGGAATTGGAGACAAGAGAAAACTAATTATGGTCTTGTAAGAAGAGAACAAAAGGGAAAGGAAGTGGCATATTCTGTACATTTATTTTGTTGTATCTAAATTATAAACACAAATGTTTCTAAAAAAGCCAATAATAGGGACGCCTGGGTGGCTCAGTCAGTTGAGTCCCACTCTTGGTTTGTCTCCAGTCATGGTCACAGGGTTGTGAGATCTGGTTCGTGCTGGTTCCAGGCTCAGCGGTGAGTCTGCTTGAGATTGTCTCTCTCCCTCTGCTCCTTCCCCCACTTATGCTTGCTCTCTCTCTCTCTCAAATAAATAAATAAAATCTTAAAAAAAAAGAAAGCCAATAATACAAGTTTTCACAGCATTAATAATAATAATACAGTGCCAGCATTAATTTAATGGGAAAGAACAGTGTACTCCATTTTGCTGCATAGTTTTAAATAGGCAAGGATAGAGCCAGTTTTCAAGAAGGGATAATTTTATTATTACTAAGTTATTTTAGTCCATAGCAGATCAGCCTACCATGAAATTATAATTGACTCTTGAACAACGTGGGTGTTAGGGGAGCCAACACCCCCTTCCCCACCATGCAGTTGAAAAGCCTCCTATAACTCTTGACTTCCCCAAAACTTAACTACAAGTAGCCTACTGTTGACTAGAAGCTTTATTGATAGCATAGTAGATTAAAACCTATTTTATATATACATGTACATATATATATTATACACTGCATTCTTATAGCAAAGTAAGCTAGAGAAAAGAAAATGTTACTAAGAAAATAATAAAAAAGGGGCACCTGGGTGGCCCAGTTGGTTAAGCGACTGCCTTCGGCTCAGGTCATGATCCTGGAGTCCCTGGATCGAGTCCCTCATCGGGCTCCCTGCTCAGCGGGGAGCCTGCTTCTCCCTCTGACCCTCCCCCCTCTTGTGCTCTCTCTCTCTCATTCTCTCTCTCTCTCTCTCAAATAAATAAAATCTTTAAAAAAAAAGAAAATCATAAAAAAGAAAATATGCATTTATACTACTGTACTGTATTGGACCTATGCAGTTCAAATCCATGTTGTTTAAGCAACTCTAATAGCAAATAAAATGGATAAAAAGCACTTATGTTGAAAACAAAGTCCTTGGCTATAGGTACCAGCTTCAGGAACTTCATATATGTAAAATATATATACCCCATTTTTAAGTTTTCTTTGTGGATATAGAATTACCAGCTGATGTGAAAAAACCTTAACAATTATCCATTCATTATCAAATATTTTCACTGAGTCTTTTTCTTGTTTTCTTAGTTGTTTTTTTATTGTTTGACCATACTTTTCTTCCTTTTCTATAATCACTCTGGTTCTAAAGTTCTAAAGCAGGATCTGTCAACTAATCAAGCCAGAGCCCTGGAGGTGACTCAGTCTCAACAAATTGGTAGGTGTGTGTGTTCAGGTGTGGAGGATTTATGTGAGAGGGTTCACAAGAGATGTGAGCTTAAAATATTACTTCTTGATAGTTCACTGAAACCCTACATTTCTGATTATTGAACTATCAAGAATTATATTTATTCAAATCCCTCATTTATACGATTTTTATATTTTACAAAGTCCTTTAAACTTATTGTCAAATTTAAGTCATCATTGACCCAATTTTTCTGACTGAATTTTCTAACACATTGTTAATAAACAATGTTTTTTGTTTTATGACTTCTAGGTAATTTTTCCATTAATAATAGCTCATTGCTGTGTTAGCATAAAAAAAAATAACAGAAGTTGGCTAAGATTTTTTTAAAGATTTATTTTTTATTTGTCAGAGAGAGAGAGAGAACATGATCAGGGGAGTGGCAGGGAGAGGGAGAAGCAGGCTCCCCATTGAGCAAGGAGCCCAATGCAGGACTCGATCCCAGGACTCTGGGATCATGACCGGGGCTGAAAGCAAACGCTCAACCAACTGAGCCACCCAGGCATGCATCCTGGGTAACTGAATTTTAATAAAATAAAAAAAAAAATTCAAAATTGAGCAACTTTCTTTTCAATTATTTCTATATTATACATTTCAATTATATATATTTGAAATGTATTTTATATATATATACATATATATATAGAGAGAGAGAGAGAGATTGCTTAAATATAGTTCTGCCTGCACTTTTCTTTTGAATGTACATGTTGTTAAGAAATGTGGCTTTGAAACCAACAAAAGTACATTCAAAATCAAGTGAAAAAATTATTTCCATATTCTATAATTCATTGCAAACAAGATCCTTCTCTTTAAGAAACTGCTTCCATCTTAGTCTGGAAATACTAACTATGAAGATGCATTAAATAATTTTACTGCTGTGCTATTTGTTATTTGACCCTAGGATGTCATCAATTTGGAAACAAGCAACTTTTATTAAGCTGAGGAAAAGAAAGCTCATATGAACTATTTAATTTACTTTATAATGGACATTTATATTGTAGGTCACTAAAATACAGTCTTGAGGATTGATAATATTTCAATGTTTTAGTTGGTAAACCAAATTAAAATATATTGTTCAAATGAAAAGAAATATACAAAAAATAAAGAATGCAATGGACAGTCTCATAAAGTTATTAGGAGGAAAAAGAAATACAGAGAAAGAGCTCTAGTATGGTACCTAACACATGACATTCAATTAACCAACATTGGCCATTATCAATATTAATACCGAAAGAAGCAATTTTCATTTAGGTTTGAGGAATATTATGCAGAGTATAAGTTGCTAGCTTCTGTGATATGCAATACTGACTTGCTCTTCCATTATTATGCATTTAATACACAGTAACAAATGCATTTTAATGGAAGAAAAGAGCTGTGACTTGTAGAAAATGTCAGGGGAAATAAATTACAAGCAGCCAGTAGATAATGAGCAGAATGATAGAACTGTATAGCAAATATCCTATGTTAATGAATAGCACTGTGACAAAAAGAAAGCACAACTGTATTTTCTTTTTGTAATATTACCACTTTCATAAAGAGTAGTAGTATAAAATAATTTTATTTTCATATAACTAAGAATTTATTATTTTATATTAATCATAGTATTTGGATTTTCTAACGTCCAATATAAAGTCTGTGACATGTTTATAACCCTTAAAAGGTCCCTAAGTAGTATTTGTTGAGAAAAACAGCTTCCCAGAAAGTTGAAAGAAAAATCTCTGTAGGAATTAATTTTCATCAATACTTCAGAAAATTAGAAAAACTATTTTATAAAATATTAATGTTCCAAAGTAATTAAATGTTTTTAAATACTAATTATAGAATCAGAAATAGGTTTAATTACTACAGATTATTTATACTTTAAAAAAAACATACAATGTTTGACTACAGTTACAATATAATTTTATTTTTTGTTAAGATTTACTTATTTATTTGAGAGAGAGAGAGCAGGGGGAGGGGCAGAGGAGAGAGAATCTTAAGCAGACTCCACGCTGAGTGCAGAGCCTGATGTAGGGCTTGATCTCACTACCCTGAGATCATGACCTGAGCTGAAAACCAAGAGTCAGACCCTTAACTGACTGTCAGCCAGGCACCCTTACAATATAATTTTAATGAAAGTTTGTTATATCTCAAATCTTGGGAGATATTTTTTTAATTGAAAGAAATGTTGAGATTTTGCTTCAAAATCTAGATTTAAAACTTGAACGTTACTTTAAAGGATTCATGCATGTAGCCTTTGCAGATGTTACCTCAAATGCTTGGAGTTGCAGAGAGTAAAGGAAGTCTAAATATGGTAAATTTTGGTTTAAAAACTCTCAGAAAGGTTCAATAATAATTGTGAGTGAAGTACAATTTTTTTTCCTCCAATGTTTCTGTAAGATAAAATTTCCCCATTTTTACTTTGCATATATGAAGAAGATAATTTTATTGTTGGATAGGTAAGAAAAATGATTATTTTTAAAATTTGGCAATTCACTTTTTTCATATGCTCTGGAACAGTATTTTTAGAAGCATAAAATTCTATCATACTCCAAGAAATCCAAAGCATGTTTTGTTGAAGACATTCTTGCAGGAAGACCTTTTAGTAGAAAAAAGGGAAGGAAGGGGGTGGAGGTGGAGAAGGGGAATGAAGGAGTGGGGAAGGAAGAAGATAAGGAGGAGAGTAAGAGGAGGGGGAAGGGGATTAGGAGGGACAGGAAGAAATAGATACAAGATAAAAGGGGAACAAAATATCCCATGCTTTGGGGCCCTTGGGTAGCACAGTTGGTTAAGCGGCAGACTTGATTTCAGCTCAAATCATGATTCAGGGTCCTGGCATCTAGCCTTGCTCAGCATGGAGTCTGCTTGAGATTATCTCTCTCTTTCTCTCAGCCTCCACCCCCACTCACATGCTCTCTCTCTCTCTCTCAAGTAAATAAATAAATCTTTTTAAAAAATTCCTTGCTTTAAAAATTGAGAGATGCTTGTCGGGTGCCTGGGTGGCTCAGTTGGTCAGGCATCTGCCTTCAGCTCAGGTCATGATCCCGCAGTCTCTGTATTGAGCCCCATATCGGGCTCCTTCCTCAGCAGGGTGTCTGCTTCTCCTTCTCCCTCTGCCCCTGCTCCTTCTCTCTCTGCCCCTGCTCTTTCTCTCTCTCTCTTACTCACTTTCTCTCTCTCAAATAAATAAACAAAATCTTAAAAAAAAAAAATTCTAAGCCATATCATGATAATTCTTTTTTAAAAACACTTCTGTGGTTTTTCACTCAAGTAAAACCCCAAGTCCCTATTTGACTCACAAGACCCTGTGGGATCTTGACCCCTATTAATTATTTGATCTTTGTAAATCATAGTATTCTTTCTTATTTATTTTGTTTAATTCTTTTCTCTCACGTTAGAATTATGCTTCACGGGCGCCTGGGTGGCTCAGATGGTTAAGCGTCTGCCTTCGGCTCAGGTCATGATCTCGGGGTCCTGGGATCGAGTCCCGCATCGGGCTCTCTGCTCCTTGGGAGCCTGCTTCTCCCTCTGCCTCTCTCTCTCTCTCTCTGTCTCTCATGAATAAATAAATAAAATTTAAAAAAAAAAAGAATTATGCTTCATGAAAGTGGACAACTTTTCAGTGCTTTATCTCCAGGAGCTACAATTCACTTGGCAGATGGTAAACACTCACTAAATACTTTCAAATAAGTGAATCACTTAAAATATTTTTTTCTTTGAATGTGTATTAAAGCTTTTAAAAATAAAATATTTTATTCAAAGGAAAATACTGGCCTAGAGATTCTTTTAGTTTTGATTTTGCTGTTTTTAATTAGATTATCTCTGCTAATGTAAATTTTAATGTTGGAAACTGTGAGCATTTCCTAAATTTTATTTTATTTTCTTTTTTTTTATAGATTTTATTTATTTATTGGAGAGAGAGAGAGTGAGAGAGAACATGAGAGGGGAAAGGGTCAGAGGGAGAAGCAGACTCCTCCCCACCGAGCAGGGAGCCCGACATGGGACTCGATCCTGGGACTTCAGGATCATGACCTGAGCCGAAGGCAGTCGCTTAACCAACTGAGCCACCCAGGCACCCGCATTTCCTAAATTTTAAAATAAAATTCATGGGATTTAAACATTTGCTTTTTTTATTCAAAGGAACAAAAAAAGACAAATGACTCTTCTATTTTTTTTATATTGCATAAATATAATTTGGAATCTAAACTTATTTTTCTTTCTCAGTAATTAACCAACTATTCCTAATGCTTTTTAAAGCCACTCTTCATTTTTCTTTATGAGTCCACTTCAGTGATAAAATTGTACAATATATTAACAACTGCTTTTATAATACCTTGTGTTCCATTGAACAGCTTGCAAAATACTGCAATGTTAGCAGTTCAGCTTCCCCATAAAAGGTCTTTAATTGGGCTCCTGGGTGGCTCAGTCTTTAAGCATCTGTCTTCGGCTCAGGTCATGATCCCAGCGTCCTGGGCTCAAGCCTCACATCCAGCCCTGCATCCAGCCCCACATGGAGCCCTGCATCTAGCCCCGCATTGGGCTCCCTGCTCAGCAGAAGACTGCTTCTCCCTCTCCCACTCCCCCTGCTTGTGTTCCTGCTTTCACTACCTCTCTCTCTGTCAAATAAGTAAATGAAATCTTTAAAAAAAGTCTTTAATTTGTTAAATTTCCTACTGTCAACCTATAATTTCATTCAAGGGTAATAAGTTTTACTTGACCGTTGTAGAATTTTCGTACTATATATTATTAAATTCGATTTGTTGATTTTTGAATCAGGAGTCTGTATCTGTATCTGTTGGTTAAATTGATCTATTATTTATTTAGTTTGTTTATTGATTGATTGATTGATTGATTTTAGGTTCAAATCTGTTGTTTATTCATTAGCTTAGCTCTCTTAGTTTACATTTCAATGTTGACAGCTTCAAATATTTCCTAAAGTTTAAAGTAATATTGATGGGATTTAAAACCTATTCCATGACATTTGGAAGACATGTTTCTGTTAAAGTAGTAACTTAAGGATATTTTCTTTTTTTTTTTTTAAGTTTTTATTTATTTATTTGACAGAGAGAGAGAGAGAGAACAAGTAGGCAGAGGGAGAGGGAGATGCAGGCTCCCCGCCGAGCAGGGAGCCCAATGCGGGGCTCGATCCCAGGACCCTGGGATCATGACCTGAGCCGAAGGCAGACGCTTAATGACTGAGCCACCCAGGCGCCCCCTTAAGGATATTTTCAATTTCTCCTAACATTTTTGAAAATACACATTTTTTAATCCTGCTAATTCTTGATAACAGAAGACAAATACTTAATTTTTCTCTAGAAATAAACACGGTTGGTTGAAAAGAAATGATGCTAATGTAAGTTAGACAGCTTAGTTAAGAAAAACGACTTAGGAAAAATAATGCTTGAAAAGTAGTGGTCACATATATTTAGTCCTAAGAGAGGAAGTTTATCCCATTCTGCTTGCAATAGCACAAGTATATGGACCAAGGATATCCTGTAGGAATATAGATAAAAGATAGCATGAAATTATATTTTAAGAACTAATGTCACTTTCATACATTTATGTGAGAACAAAGGAAGAGCATAAACAATGTACTTCCCATGCTCGCTTTTGGAATACAAAAGCTGTTATGGAATACAAAAAGCACAGCAGAGTGGGAATGAGGAAGACAGCTCAGAGTGGACAGGGCTTCACAGTCTGGGAACAGCCTCTCTGTGCTTGCTGTTGTCAGGGCATAGCCCTTCTGTATAAAAGATACTATTATTCAATGAGAATGCAAGTCTTAGTAAGAAAAATAAATACTTCTAAAAACAATGATTGGCTCATCCTGTAATATACTGTGTGCCTTTTATAACATGTGAAATTGTATATATAAGGTTTAAATTTTGTTACATTTAAAAGTAAAATAATTACAAATCTTAAATTAAATCAGTCTCTGATAATGTAAGTAATGTTTAGAAAACTCTTACCTAATAATTCAGGACAGTCAAAAGTAAATATATTATTTAATTAAATCAGTCTCTCAGATAATTATGTTTCAAGATACACCCTTATATATATTGGTGAGGGTGTATATAAATATATATGTGTGTATGTTTATATATATACACACACTGATATATGCATTTCTATTGTATAAATGTTTCCCTCAAACAAGCTAACATGCTTCTCATATTTATAATTAAATTTGCTCTACATTAGTTTGAGTTTTTCAACTCTGACATTAAACTACACAAATAAATAATAAAAGAAAAATATTATACCACCCTTTTAATAAAGTATACTTAAAACTTTTCAGATAAATATTAATTACTGTAAAAATATTTGTTTTCAAAATGGTTAAGATAACTCCCTCATTACTTTAAAATTATTTTGCAATATATCAAATATACTTATTTGACACTCTATTTTTATTGAGAGCATAAACTTCCTGACATATGAGTTTTACTGGCATCTAAATAGTGAAAACCGTTGATGTTAATGTCATGTGAGGCTATTAAGCAGAAGAACAAAAGCAACAGAACCACTGAGCTTCTAAATCCTATTAGATCATGCAAATCATGATACAAAGGTGATGGGCACAGATATTAATATTCCTTGGAAAACAGTTTTCACTTACAGTACTGTGAACGCACTGTTAGGACGTTGGTGGTCTTAGGTATTACTTCCCACATCTTTGGATGTGAAACACAGGTGAGTGAGTGGGATGGAGCGAATGCACTATTAGTATTCTCGGAGGACTTAGTGAGAAAAATAGGAAGTGCCCCATGCTATATCATTATAGCACACAAGTCAGTTTCCTTTGAGGAAGCAATCTCCTAAGTTCTGTTGTATACTTTTACTATAATTATCAATTGCTGTGATTATCAAATATAGTTTAGCATTTGTTATCTTTTCGCAGGTTATAAAAATTATCTCTATGAAGTCTTTCTGTTTTGTTTCTCACTATTATTCTCCTAGCATTGACATATTTTACTCCAGTTTGTGACCAAAGATGCCAGTAAATTCTGACAGGAAGCAGCACTACTTTTGTTAAATTGCTATAATAAATTGTTAATCTCTTTTAAAAGCTGGGAGGTGTCATGGGTGGGGGAATGTGTAATCCAGAACTTTATAACTCGTGAAGATTAGTGATAAATTTAGAGTATAAGGAACAGCAAGAGGAAGGTGCGGTGCTTTTTATATTTTATTTTACAAACTATACTTGAGAAATATTTAATCTTCATTTATAAATACCTTAAAAATATTTAGTTAGCGTAGATCCTGATAAAGAGCATCAGCAGAGTCAAAGAATAATTTTTATGTAAGGTAATGTATTTTAATATATACTTGGTTTCTCTTTTCTTTTGGTTTCAAGCCATCTTTAAATAGTGAAATAGGTAAGTGAATAATATAAATGTCTCATAATTAAAACTTACAATGAATACCATTATAAAAGGTAGAATATAACCTTAATTTTGTTTTTCTTTGTATGATGGAGACCTTGTAGAAAAAGAAAATATATCCACATGTATTTAAATTTTAGTTTGTAAAGTAGGGCCTGATATATCACAACACATTTTTTATTAATCATCTCTATTATGCCATATTGAAGGGATGCCTCTGGTTAATTGACTATGTGTGGGTCATTATTTTACCACATATAATGAATAATGGAATTAAAGGATATGGTATTTATAGATAAGGAAAATAAGTACTAAAGAAGTTAATTGACTTTCCTAACTATCAAACTATCTATTCTCAGGGCAAAACATGAAATTTACAGCATAATGACCATTTTTTTAAACTCAATTTCATTCTCACATTTTGAATGACAATTTCAATAATTTAAATATTTAAAAAAATATATATTTTTTAAAAAAGTAATGCTATAAACATTTTTATATCATTTAAAAGTAGTTCTTTTTAGATTCCCCTTTTTTTACTTCACATTAATTGCAAACATAATACATAAACATGTTTTCTTGGTGAAAATAAACAAAAAATATCACTAAATCTAGAACTCATTTTTAAACTCTATCCCCGTGTTGTTCCCCTCTCAAAAGTAACTCTTTCCAGCAACTATGGTTGAATGACATTCAAGCCCAGAATTTAGAGGTTGGGAAAATGCAATAATTTTTTTGTTTACAAATCTGCAATTTTGGCAAGGCTTAGTGGGGTACACTTAAATGATAGGGGCTAGAATGATCTTAAGGCTGGCTTAGCACCTGATCTTTGCCTTTGCATGTGGACTGTGCTTCCTGACAGCATGGTGGCTCAGTTACAAGGTCAATTGTTCTGAAAAAGAGAAAGTGAGCCTGATGATTTATCTCCTTTTATTCCTTAGCCTTGGGAACCACACTGTATAACTTGTGCCACATTCCCATCATCAAGACCATCACAAAACTACTTCCAGTTTCGAGGGGAAGGAAATGTACACTCCATCTCTTAATAGATAGTGGGGAAATTCTGGAAGTTCATATGAGACCATACATATTGCTGTGGCCATTACCTGGTCACAACAATTTACATTTTCCCCATACAAAATACAGTGATCCCTCTGTTAAGAACTCCAAAATTTGCACTTTGTTATGGCATCAGTCTCGGGTTCCAGGACCAAAATCACATCATCTAGATCAGGTCTAAGTTTATATGAGGCACATTGGATGTAATTCATTAAGTAGAGATCCTTAAGTATACTTTTTTTTTTCACAATCTGAAAACCTGTAAACAAATGACATGTTAAATGCTTTATACATACCCAGCACACAATAGTGAGACGGACATAGGATAAGCCCTACAGATCCTTTCATTCAAAAAGAGAAGTAACAAGAGGTATGCATAGGTCACTGGTTCATATCAATTCTGAAATTTAGGCAGGCATATATTGGCTTAATTCTACCGTTAGGGAAAATTCATAGCCTTACCCTACTTGTTGCAGTCTTTTCCATCTTAAGAAATGAAAATTTCATCTTCATTTACCTACATCAAAAATCTCTGGTGTTATTCCTAACCTTTCTTCTCTCTCATGCCTTCAGCTCCTGTATTGCGTATTTGAAAGTTGCTAAGAGTAGATCTTAAAAGTCCTCATTACAAGAAAAAAATGTTGTAACTATGTATGTTGACAGATGTTAACTAGACTTACTGTGTGATCATTTCACAATATACACAAATATTGAATCATGTTGTACACCTGAAACTAACAGAATGTTGTAATCAATTAAGTATACCTCAATAAAAATGAATAAATAAAATGTTTCTTGCCATTGTTGTTGTTTGAGTAGAAGAGACTCTATGTTAACTGTTGTAAGTTTATGTTTTTATATATTTTTATCACAATTTAGGCAAAACATATTTTATAGATATGATTGGGTAAGTACAAAAAGTTTTTTTGTCTTGATTAGGAAACTGATTATACTTTATGAGTTATACCCTAAAATTTGATAAATAGTATTTAGAAATGTTTGAAGGAACTTTTTATTTGATAGAGTCGAGATCACAAGGAATCTAATCTATAGGTAATGTGGCTTCAGCATTAGATTTAGATAGTTAGGAGTAATTTCAATATAATACAAATTAAATAAAACCATTTATATTGTATTTAAATATCAAAGTAGTAAATATTCTACCTTGATTAATTTTCTAACTGACAAGTAACGGAATATTTCCCACAAGTAGGTATTACTCATGAATATTACTTTATTAAACTTTATTCTAGGGAAATAAGGTTTTGAAATAGAGGATTGATTTTAAAAATCATGCAATGGAATTAATTGTTAAAATAATGTATTCCCAAATGTACTAGGTAATTCATTATAAAAATAATTCTTGTTATCTCTTATGTGCTTTCCTTAATATAGTAGATTAAAAATTAACAAGTTGATTTGATACAATTATAAATATTTGACATGTCATTAACACATACATAAGAGTTTATATGTGCATACATTTTTAACTATGTAATGAGCAAATTTTTAGACCAGAGTCTAAGCAAACCATAAGTAAACTGTCATATTTTGTCCTTTCAAAAAGAAAAAGGTATTTAAACTTGAAAGGTCAAGAGCAATGATAGCTAACTGTATTGCTCTGGAGGTCTCTCTGTTCTTAAATTGTTCTTTGTTGCAAGAAACCCTGCCGCTCTCACCCTAGCTAGGTAAACAGTAGGAATGGCTCTCCAAAGCCGTTGATCTATGACTAGGAAGTGGTCTAATCATTTTCTTGTATAGATTAGATTATAAAAGGACCCTATAGTAGAGAGGGAGTATTAAAAAAAAAATCAAATCAAAAAAGAGTTTAAACCTCAAACAGAAGGGAAGAAACTGGCTGATACAGTAACGTAGAAGTAGAGAGAAGAAAGTTAGCTGACGCGACTATCACAGCCCATGAAATAAATGGAAGTGTAAAGAGAAATTTTTTTAAATTTTTATTGTTATGTTAATCACCATACATTACATCATCAGTTTTTGATGTAGTGTTCCATGATTCATTGTTTGTGCATAACACCCAGTGCTCCATGCAGAACGTGCCCTCTTTAATACCCATCACCAGGCTAACCCATCCTCCCACCCCCTTCCCCTCTAGAACCCTCAGTTTGTTTTTCAGAGTCCATCGTCTCTCATGGTTTGTCTCCCCCTCCGATAACCCCCCCCTACATTCTTCCCCTCCTGCTATCTTCTTCTTCTTCTTTTTTTTTTTTTTAACATATATTGTATTATTTGTTTCAGAGGTACAGATCTGTGATTCAACAGTCTTGCACAATTGAGAACTTTGAAGGGATTGAGGGCCGAATCAACTTAATTGTGGAATGCTAAGGGAAGCAACTATATACTTGTGTCTGGAAGTTTGCCAGAGCTCCAATTTTTTTTTTTTTTTCCCCCAATAACCTTCAAGTTCCTGAGAAACACCAGAGTGTTTTATGTTCAGCTAAGTAGTGATTAAAACCGTTTCAGGTAAGTTTTCCGTTCTTTTGCTTCTGTGTATATCCTTAAAGCAATTCTAAAAATTAAAGTCATCTGAGTATGTGTCTGTTCATGGCAACCCAAAAAATTCCAAGTGACTTAGCCAGCCACTTAGTTAATTGTCATTAGAGAGTTCACAAAAGTTTACTTATTTAGGACCCTTGCCACGTCAAATTTGGACAAAAAGCAGTCTACAAAAATGACCGTGATGCCAGGCCACTAATCATCATTTCTAGGATTGGCAGACTAAACTACTTATTCTGACTACCTGAGGGGGGAGTCTGGACCAGCAGATTTCTGCAAAATGTACTGCCTGAATGCCTCCTCAGAGCCAGAAGTCATCCATTTTTAATACCCCATCATTTTTGTGTTCTGTAGTTGTTTTATAATTAAAGCAAAGTATGCTCAAATTGTTTTTAATTCATATGTTGAAGGATATGTCTTTTAACCTGAAAACAGGCACTTTAAAAAATCCTTAGAGGAAGCACTTGTATTTATTTTTCTGTAACAACAATAGCAACCACACTAAACCCAACTGTCCCTTTGAGCTATTACCTTTTGCCAACCTCTCTGCACTCCGTGCCAAGGGCTTTATCAACATTGTCTTACTTAATCTACACAAACATCTTTGAAGTTAGGCATTATTACCGATATTTTACAGATGATAAATCTGAAACTTAGAGCAGTTAAATAGTGTGTTCAGTGTAATACAATTATTAAATGGCAGGGTTATCACTGAGCCCGCACTGGTCTGACCTCCAAGCTCATGCTCTTAGCCACCTCATTATCCTGGCTTCATGCTTTGTAAAGCATGATATGATATGATGTATGCACTACTTCAGTTGACTAATTCAAACTTATATGAAGTAGGTCTTCCTAGTGTTATCAGCATCTTCCAGATAATAAAGTCAAGATATAGAGATTACACTAAAAACACAAGATTATTTGTTGAACCGTATCAAAGAGTTTAAGGAAAACTTTCAAGTTACTGTGATTTTCTATTAGCTTTATGTGATTTTTTTTCTTACATAATTTTAGCTCCTAAGATATATTTTAGGTTAAAAAATGAGTGACAATTCAAAGGTTTGGAGAAATAAAGTGGCAGAGCTTATGCTTTGACATTGGTTAAAAAGAGTAATTGGGAAGCTTCAAAGAATTGTTTGATCTTTGTAGATACCAATGATTTTAGCCTGGATGTATGTTGCCCAATACATACATGTACCCAAATTTACATTTAAACTAATTACAATGAAATAATACTAAAATTCAGTTGCTCAGTCACACTAGTCCTATTTCATATTCTCAGAAGCCATATGTAGGCAGGCAGGGGTTAGCATATTTCACAGCATACATAAACATTTCCAGCATTAGAAAAGTTGTAGTGGGGGCGCCGGGGTGGCTCAGTCGGTTAAGCGTCTGCCTTCGGCTCAGGTCATGATTCCAGGGTCCTGGGATCGAGTCCCACATCAGGCTCCTTGCTCAGCAAGAAGCCTGCTTCTCCCTCTGCTTGTGCTCACTTGCTCTTTCTCTCTCTCTCTGACAAACAAATAAATAAAATCTTTAAAAAAAAGAAAGAAAGAAAAGAAAATTTGTATTGGAAGGTGCTGTCTAGACACTTAGGCATACCTAGAAATGCCAAACTGGGAGATGTTATCAAAAGCTAATCCTCACACTTGCTGTTAGACAAATATATATGTTATCAATGCCCTGCTGATATGAAAATTGAGAACAAAATCCATGTGCATGCACTTGATGTAGGGGAAATAAACAGCTGAATCAATGACTACCATCATACAAATCAAAACTTTCGTATTTGGTGATTTGGACCTTAGTTTTGACTAAAAATGGAAAATCTGTTTATTAAAGATGTTTAAAGAGAGTGTTACAAACATGCAAAATCTGTGTTTGTAGGTAGAATAATATAATAGCACTCACTTAAGAGGGTTTATTGAGTTCCAAAAACATAGTGTCAAGTGATGTATATACAATATATTATTTAATCTTCACAATAGCTTTTTTCCTATATGTTAAAAAATAAATAAGCAATAAGACTTAGGAAAATGTCCAACATTGCACTTAATAACTGTCAGATCTAAAATCAGGAAATTAGACTCATATCCTAAATATACTAAATATCTTCTGAGCTACCAGAATATATTTAATCTAAAAATAAACTGAAAAAAAAAAATATTGCTGAGTAAGTTTTAACTTAGCCGTATAACCAAACTCATATAAAATTATTTTCAATATTAATAAATATGAAGATTAATGATTAACGCTTGGAAAAAAATCAAAGCCTGATAAATGAATTAAAAGTTTAGCCCATTGGAACTTTAATAAATAACTAGCTAAATCAATGAACAAAAATTGACACACTCAACACATCAAAAATAAAGATGGAGATATAAAGACAGATACAAAAGAAATTAGAAAAATCACAATGTTATAGTTTAATTTGAAATAAATCAGAAAACCTGGGTGGGTGATTTTCCAAAAAAAAAAAATAAATATATTAATACAGAAGTCATTTAAAAAATATCAAGAATTCACATTTCTGCACAAAAGTTGTTAGAGATTCAAATTTTTACTTCAAAACAAAAAAGATAATTTAAAAGTGATTTTAGCTGTTCTAGGAAAGTTTCCAGAATCTTTAATCACATCAGCATAAAACAAATACCAAAATCTGTCAGAAAATGCCTAAGAAAACAAAGGCCTTCTTAAGAAAATAAAAAGCTTCAAAATACATTTTGGTCTCACTGTATCAATAAAATATCCTAAATAAAATATAACAAATATAATCTAATAAAAATAAATAATAAAAAAGAACACTGAGCCTGAGCCAGTGAAGTTTACTCTAAGAATGCAAATGGTTAAATATTTAGAAATATAGTCATATAACTTACACATGAACTAAGATAAGATGCATTATTTTGTCACTGGAATATAACTAGAGGTTTAAGAAAATTCACTTCAATTCCTAGTCGGAACTCTTAATAAAAAAGAACAGGTGGAGTATTCTTTCACATGATATGTAATATAAATACATATCTATATTTATATAGTTCTATTTTACTTTATATCAACGTGTGTGTGTGTGTGTTAAATCAGTAACCATCATTCTTAATATTGAAAGATACACTATCATTTCATTAAATGTAGAAGAAAGAATGATATAGCAGATTGTATTGTTGTCCAAATATTGTCCCCGCCTCTTGCCAGGCCCCCACCTACCCCCTTGGTCAAATAACTGACTAATTTGGTGTGATCGTTTGGAATGATATTGGAGGGGAAATGACTGTGCCATTTCCAAGTAGAACGTAGTTTTAGAATTACCCTATCCCTCTGTTATGTTAATTTTCTTTTTACCATGAGAACAATTTTACCAGACAAAGAGTATTCCTTTAGCTTTGGGCCTGCAATACAGCAGACGTAGAGAAGATTCTCAGACATGAATATCAGAAGAAAACATGTTGGCCACTGAAGAGTTGTCATTTGTTACCACAGCATAACTTAATCTACATTGATATGAGCGTCTAAGATCACTGGTTT
This sequence comes from Mirounga leonina, assembly GCF_011800145.1. Taxonomy (NCBI): domain Eukaryota; kingdom Metazoa; phylum Chordata; class Mammalia; order Carnivora; family Phocidae; genus Mirounga; species Mirounga leonina. The sequence goes on from NW_023270389.1 coordinate 17,727,082, forward strand.
GACATGGTTCTTGAAGTTGTGGACACTGTAATTAGATAAAGGAAGAAATCAGAGAAATGAGGTATACATGTAAAAATAGAGGAGACAATGGCTTCACTTTTTGCAAAAAATATGTGCTGAAAAATTAACCAAAAAAAATTGTAAATGAAAATATTTTAGAAACAATTATAGGATTCAGAAATGTGGCTACATAAAAATTTAGGGCATTAAAAAAATAAACATAAGAAATTAGGTTTCACTTCTTTTGCTAGGACCCATTTGGTCACACTTTTCAGGGAGTAGGAGGGGTAGTAAAAGCACTGACACTTGTCACAGGGATGCAATTTTCTTTCTCATTGGAATAAAATAGTTGGCAATCTCCATACTTCTACAAAAATTCCACATGCTTTGTAGGCATGCTTTCCAGGATTTTACATTTGCTTCACATATGACTGACAAGCTTCAGTTAAAATAAAATCTCTAACTATTCAATATTTTGCTTATTTTTTTTTAAGATTTTATTTATTTATTTGAGAGAGAGAATGAGAGAGAGAGAATGAGATGGGAGAGTGTCAGAGGGAGAAGCAGACCCCCTGCCGAGCAGGGAGCCCCATGCAGGACTCAATCCCGGGACTCCAGGATCATGACCTGAGCTGAAGGCAGTCGCTTAACCAACTGAGCCACCCAGGCACCCCTCAATATTTTGCTTATTGATATTTACTGCTGTCAGTAAAAAATAGAGATCAACTTGAGTATGGAACATGTCAAAAAAAGGGATGTAAGACTGGGTCACAACACTGCCACTCATCTCTGTTTCAGGTGGGACAAATCAGTCCCTTTTTTTTTTTTTAAGATTTTATTTATGTATTTGAGAGAGAGAGAATGAGATGGGGGAGGGTCAGAGGGAGAAGCAGACTCCCCGCTGAGCAAGGAGCCTGATGCGGGACTCGATCCTGGGACTCCAGGATCATGACCTGAGCCGAAGGCAGTTGCTTAACCAACTGAGCCACCCAGGCGCCCCAAATCAGTCCCTTTGTGATAGGTAAGATCTTCCATGCCACTCCTTAACCACAAGTGGGAAGCACAGAACTGCTTGGAGAGATAGAGAAGAGTAAAGAGGAAAAAAATAACATAGATCATCCTCAGGGTTTTGAGTCATGTGAGCAGACTGACAAATACAACATGTAACATAACCAAATATTGCTTACATCGTGGAAAAAAATTATACAGAGAAAACACAATAACTATCCTACTATTATTTTACAAACAACTGAAAACTCTTCTGTTTAAAAAAAGGTTGAATTATATAATTAAGATTTGGTAAAGGAAAAGAAGTGTTAACTCATGCTGGCAAGCATTTAAAATATTATCATGGTAAGATATCAAAAATTTTTTAGATATCAAATTATTATAAAACTGCTATAATGAAAGTATTTAGGATAAATCAGGGATAAGCAGAGGTCTAATAAATGGAATCAAATTCTACTCTAGACCAAAAATACATATGCAAATTTGGTGAACAAAGTTTATTAAAGTAAAATGAACTTTTCTAAGTTGTAGAAAAATATTTAAGATATAATCTTAATTAACCACAAAAACACACACTTCAAAATTAATAGAAAATTCTGGGCAGGTACAGAAGGAAACATAACAAATAGCCATTTGCAGAGAATGGATGGTCATACGGAGGGTATGAGGCTTGTCTTTTTAATCTATCTGGAATATTTTACTTTTTAAAGATTAATAATAATAAGTAAAACTGATACTTGACCCCAAAATAAAAATTATCAATTTAAAAATCTTGACAAATTGTAGAAATTTTGTCAATATTGCTCTCATTTCTGTAGATTTTTGAACACTTTTTCAAAGAAGATTAGACTATAAACACTGCATCTTTTTTTCTAAATATATTTATGATTCATTTGATCTATTTAATCGTTGAGTGGTAAGACTATTCTGAAGAGGGCGCCTGGGTGGCTCAGATGGTTAAGCGTCTGCCTTCGGCTCAGGTCATGATCCCAGAGTCCTGGGATCGAGTCCCGCATCAGACTCCCTGCTCCACGGGAAGTCTGCTTCTTCCTCTGCCTCTCTCTGTCTCTGTCTCTGTCTCTCATGAATAAATAAATAAAATCTTAAAAAAAAAAGACTATTCTGAAGAAAAGGGAAACTTCTAAAATATATTTATATAAATATATTCTGAAATAAAATTTATTTATTAACATAAATAATATTAGAATCCTTTAAATTACGGCAAGTATCAGTAAAACAGACATACCAATGATGATGATTTCTTAGTTTCTACTTTCTGCTGATTTATGACTCATTAATCTATATTTACATTTTCATCTTGTTTAAGAGTATAGGAATAATTTATATTCTTTAGAAGTGATTTTTATTTTTATTATTTCTTAAGGAAAAATATTTTTCTTTAGGGAGGTTATAAAACAGCAAAATAATTACATCACATAAATGCACAAATAAATGTTGATTTCTACAGAACTTCGTGAGAGCCTCCTATACTGCGACCAAAATCATCTACTATGAGAGTAATTAATATGTAAAAAACCCCATGAATTTGACTACAAAAAAGCAAAGTAAATGAATGTGTGTAATATAATTCTAATAAAAATATAAATATATGTAGGCCAAATGACACATAATCATGAACATAAAATATTTATGACTTATGGAACTTCCAAAGATTTCCCAGGATTTCTTCAAATTTCTAGAAAAGGCCAGTGTACTCATTGTCAACCCAATGAAAAGATAGAGTTTCCATTTCAGAACTTACTGACCTATAGCTCTTAATCCTTTTTGACTACCAATTTGACCAAGATTTAAAATAGTCTTTTTTGTTAATTATAAATAAATTAATTTATTAATTAATAAAGGCACAAGACACTTTTCTATAGAAGAGTTTACTAAAGAAAATCAAGACAATTACATAGAAAAATGCAAGATAAGAAAAATACTTTGCTACATTAGATTTTTTTGCTAAAGTCTACAGTATGAGTTCCACAACTCAAGTTTCAGCTGATTTTATCCTTCTTTTTGGTGGCTCTTGGGAAGAAAAAAAAAAGTAGGAGCCTGAGTGGCTCAGTCAGTTAAGCATCTGCCTTTGGCTCAGGTCATGAACCCAGAGTCCTGGAATCAAGTCCCTCATTGGGCTCCCTGCTCTGCGGGGAGCCTGCTTCTCCCTCTACCTCTGCCTCTCTCTCTCGTCTCTCCTGAATAAATAAGATCTTAAAAAAAAATTGAGAGAAACAGAGTTGGAGAATTTTGCAATATCTTAGTCATTTGTGCTGCTGTAAAGACAGACGGTTAGTCTAACATGTCTCACTAGTAATGGGTTCTCTTCCTTGAAATCACTGGCTTTCCCAGTTTCTGATAAGGTTTGACCACATCTTCTGGCTGACCACCAACCACTGATACTATACTGCCTTCCTGTTATGGATGAACCTTTTTGTCCCCATGAATTTGCTAACTAGTCAAATCTGGGGCACCAGTTCCACCCACTACCCAATCCCATGGACTACTCTCAGGCTCATAGGCATGTGTAGGGGCCAATTGCTACCTTCTATGAATTTGGGAACCCTAGGAAGAGGAGTCCTTAATTTTCTTCACATGGCAGCCCACCCATGCAGTCTCCTGCATTTCTCTTTACCACTGCCCTGGCTTAAAAGGTATAGTTCTATAATTCTGCTTTTTAAGCAGAAGGCTAAAAAATGCCTGACAAAATGGCCTTCCCAATCACTGCTCTCCCCCAAATTATTTCTTCTCTCTCTACCACCTCTTTATATAACATAGAGTGATTGCATTGTTGATAGATAGCTCTATGAATTGAATCCTCAGAGTAAACTCTGGGGAAAAGATGTAATTTATAATTCATACTTTATTTCTGAACTTGGAATATGAAGCACTTAGCTTTTTCCCCCTTCAAATTTGAGCCATAGATTTGATTTCTGGACTATTAAGAAAACCTCACACTACATCCTATTCCACTTATGTAAACTGTAATTTGATATTTTAAGAAAATGTTTTATGATTTAGAACTAAAAACAGCATGGGAAGCAAAATTCTTTTTTTTTTTAATGGTGTTTCCTAAATATATTGGAAAACAGATCTTAGTATTAAAAATTTCAATAAAAGAAAACATTTCTGAGTATTTGTTTTGTACAATTGAATTCCTTTTCATAACCATACTCCTTAGGCAATGTATCTAAGTATGGTTGTGGTTGTTTTAATACTTATTTCATGGGAAGAATTCATAACCATAGCTAGTTATTATGGCTTATAAACATATGGCCATTCAGGAGCTTTTGCTTAAATATAAATCACAGTCAAAAGCATTATACTACATAATTATGTGGTCACATACATTTGAGAACACATAATTTTCAATAGATTAATGAATACTCTCAGTATCCATGGAGCATAATTTATTTACATGCTTAGAAGAACTATTCGTTGCATGCATTTTGGTTTAGAAAACCCAAAACACTGCTAATTTCCATTTGCTTTCTTTTCACCTTGCTTAGATATCTTATTTCTGGAATGGTCTTAGCAGTCAAAGCCTTAAAATGGCTTTCAAGGCAAGGCTGAAATAAAGAACTTTTCAATGGTTCTAGTTAAAGTGTCAATTAAGATAACCATAGCATTAAGAAACAAGGGTTGCATGTATTAACTGGGATGAATACAAGATTTTGTTGCCTAAAAACTGAGGTATACTTATATTTTGTAGCCACTGGTGTTCTTTTTATATTTTTATATGTTTGAGGTTGTTTGTTAGTTGGGGGATTTTCAAATTACAAACATACACATACACCACACAATAATACAAAGTAAAATACAGTTTTTTTTCAAAGTAAAATACATTATTAACAACAAAAATAGATACAGATTCTTCAGTTTCTCAGATCTATAAAATTATTAGAGAATAATGTACTCTAACCAAAACTTAGTTTTTAAAAATTTTAAAAATTTAAAAATGTCATTATATTAACAGTCAGGTAAAACTTTACATCTTCCTGAGTTTAAGATTGTTGATTAATATAAGGAAAACACAATGCTAAAATTAGAGGAAATTGTAATTTTAGATTTGGAAGGATGTTACATTTCAATAAGTTTAATGTTTAAATTAATTTGTGGAGTAACTAATGCAAAGCCCATGTCTAGAAAGTGGCATAAAAGTCTAAGAAAAAGATTAAGTTTCAATAATTCATTTTAATTTGAAGGAAGCAAGGAAACACGTTAATATATCCTCTGTGTAAGCATACACATAAATGTATATAACATGGAAATTTGCATGCATGGTCATATATATATGTATATATACAAATATGTAATATTGTAAATATATGTAAATACATGTAAATATATAGTACCACACGGCCACAGTTTTCTCCCATTCCTACATGCATACCATTTTTCTGTTTAACTTTGTAGCTCTTCTAACCAAAATGTGGAGTCTATTTATCCAAACCTTAATATGGGATGTGGCCAGAGACAGAACCAAAAGTTTTAGCCAAATGACTTTTGACAAATTTATAAAGCTGATTCAGTTGAGAATGGATTGCTCTCCAGTCATTATGCTAGAAGAATTGGATACCTATCTGCCAAAGGAAAAACAAAACAAAAACAAATAACACAATAAGCCATTCCTTGCACTACATGCAAAAATTTACTCAATGATGGATCACAGAACTTAAATGTAAAACTCTAATCCAAAATATTTTAGAAGAAATCATAGCAAAAAATCTTTATAAGCTTGAATTAGGCAAAAGTGTCTTAGAAATGGCACAAAATGACAATCCATACAAGTAAAATGTAATAACTTGGAGTTTATTAAAATTAAAAGTTTTGTCCTCCAAAAGATACTTTAAGAAAATGAAGTCCATGAACAAACAGGACATAATATTAGTAAAACATATATCTGGTAAGACTTGTATCTGAAATATGAAAAAAATTTTTCAAATAGATACTTCATCTAAGTAGAACCATAGATAACCAATAAGCACATGACAAAATATTTAATATCCTGAGTAATTATGGGAATAGAAATTAAAACCACAATGAAATACCGCTGCATACCTACTAGGAGAGATTACAAAACAACCAAGCAAACAAACAAATTGTAAAAACCTGACAATATCATGTGCTGACAAAGATGCAGACCATCTGGACAATGCTGAACAATGCTTTCAAAAAATACTGGTTAGAATTCAAAATAATACCGACTTTCGAAAACAGTTTGGCAGTTTCTTGAAAAGTTAGAAAACACTTAGACACCTAGGTATATGCCCAAGATAATTGAAAAGTTCATTAAACAAACAAACAAAAAAACTATGCAAATATTTACAGAGATTTCATTCATAAGTGCAAAAAAAAGTGGACACAACCCATAATTCCTTCAATTGGTAAAGAGATAAACAATCTCTGACGTATCTATCCATGGGAATACTATGCATTAATAAGAAGGAAAAAAGAAAAGAAAAAAATAATCCACCATTATACACAGCAACATAGATGAATCATAAATGCATTATGCTAAGTGAAAGATGCCGGTCTCAAATGGCTGCATACTCTATGCTTCCAATTAGATCATATGTCTGAAAAAAAATTATAGTAACAGTAATGTAATAGTGTTTTCCAGAACCTGGGGGTTGGGGAAGGTATTGCTAAAATGTATGAGAGAACATTTCAGGTGATGCAATTGTACTCTTTTTGATTATAGTGATGGTTAGATGACTAAAACCATTCATCAAAAATAATAGAACTGTACACCAAGAGGGATACATTTACTGAAAATAATTTATATTTCAGGAAAAACATCACAAAGAGAAAGAAAAATAATCAATGTAATTCAGCATAATAGAATAAAGAAGGAAGAAACATGTGTGCTCAACTCAGTGGGAGTAGAAAGTATTAATGACAAAAAGCAATGTAGCAAACCATGATCTTCTGCAACCTGATAATGGACACACATGCACACACACCTGCACACCTACATTTAATATCATATTTAATGTTAAAAAATTTTAATGGAATGTTTTTCTCTACAATCAAGAACAGGGTAATTAAGTGAAATCCCAGAGTACAAAAATAGCATGGCATGCTAATTTTTCTCTCAATATGGTAGCAACAAATATTGGAAAGGGGTATTTTAAAAATAATAAATATACTTAACCATAAATATAACAAACTATGTCTAAGACATGCCACTGAGAGAAAAGAACTAAATATATGGAAAGATGCATTCTCTTCAAAGATTCATTAGCTCAATATATTTAAGTGTGGCATCCTTCTCAGACTGATCTATGAATTCAACACAATCTTGATCAAAATTCCTGTAGAATGATTTTATGGAAATGTATGTATTGAGTCTAAAATCCATGTGAAAATGCAAGGCATCTATACTCATCTAATTGGTTCTGAAAAATAAGGATAAGCTGGAGGGCTTAAATAACTTAATTTTAAGAACTGAAACAAATCCATAATAATCAAGGAGTGTACAGTTAGCATAAATATAGACATTCAGATAAAGGAATGGGTTAGAAACTCCAGAGATAGTGAGAAATATCTCTTGTTGGTGGGGCACCTAGGTAGCTCAGTAGGTTAAGCATCTGCCTTCAGCTCAGTTCATGATTTCGGAGTCCTAGGATAGAGGCCCAGCATGGGCTCCCTGCTCAGTGGGGGGTCTGCTTCTCCCTTTCCCTTGCCCCTCCCCACTTGTGTTCTCTCTCGCGCGTGCTCTCTCTAAATAAAGAAATAAAACCTTTTTTTAAAAAAAAAGAAATATATGATTGGATGATTTTCCAAAAGGTATCAAATCAATTCAATGGGGAAAATACTCTTTTTTAACAAATGTTGCTGGGACATGCTTCCAGATAAAACAATCCCAATTAAAAAAAAATATATCCTCAGCGCACACCTCTCACATCATATACAAAATTAACTTGAAATAGATAATAGATCTGAAGTGTAAAACCTAATACAATATTAAAAAAAAGAACTTTTAGAAATAAAACATGTGGGGAGATCTGGAACTTGGATAGGCAAAGATTTCTTGGAATGTGTTGAGTACAAACCATAAAAAAAAGAGAGAGATAAATGAGACTATCAAAAAAAAAAAAAAAACCCTTTTCTCCTTGAAAGATAAGTTTAATAGTTAGAAGGCAAACCACTGACTGGGAGGAATATTCAAAATAAATATTTGACATTAAATTTGTATTAAGAGCTTATAAAGAAACTTTTATAACTTAGTAACTGAGAAGAAAAGGAACCCGGTAAGTAATAGGTAAAATATAGAAAAAGTCTCTTTAAGAAGATATGTGAATGGCAAGTAGACACATGAAAAGATGTTCAACATCTTTATTCATCTGAGAAATGCGAATTAAAGCCAATGGCGGGGGGGGGGGAACTTTCACAAACATTAGAATGACTAAAATAAAAAAGACACAACGCTAAGTGTTGGTAAATATTGGAGCAAATGGAACTCTCATATATTGCTGAAAGGAATGTAAAAGGCTATAACTATTTTGGAAAACAGTTTGGCTGTGTATACACATATATACACATACCATATGGCCTAGCTATTTTACTCCTAGGCATTTACCCAATATATATTTAAACATATGTCCACATGAAAAATTTTACATAGATATTTTAGCAACTTCATTCACAGTAGTCAAAAAAACAAAAACAAAAACAAAAACAAAAACTAGAAACAAAACAAATGCCCACCAACAGATGAATAGATAAGCTTATTGTGGTATATCCATGCAAGAAAATACATCTCAGAAAAAAAAATTCATTCAGCAAAATGAATAAATTTTGGAAACTATTTTTTTTGTGAAAAGAGACAACTGTAAAAGTATATATGGTATCATTTCATTTATAAGATATTCAAAGTCTAGCAAAATTAATACATAGTGATAGAAATGAAGTTAGACATTCCCTAGAATTGCCTTTAAAGGGCCATAAGAGAAATTTCTATGGTGATGAAAACATTATAAAACTTACTAGGAATTGCACAAAGAAAAGTATATTCATTTGTCAAAATTCAGTAACTGTACACTTAAATTGCTGCACATTTAAAGATAAACTATTTTGTAATAGTTTAGATTAACAGAAATGTGATGATATTCTAGAGAGTTCTTATATATCCAACATCTAATTTCTGCTAGTAACAACTTACAGCGATATGGTAGATTTGTTACAGCTAATGAACCCCTTATATGAATTCATTAGTATCAGCTAAAGTCCTATTTGATTCAAGTTTTTTTCCCTTTTTACCTACTACATTTCTCTATTCCAGGATTCCACAAGGGTGCAATATTACATTACAGCTCTTCTTGCTGTAACAGTTTCTTAGCCTTTCCTTGTTTTTGATGACCTTGACAGTTTTGAGGAGAACTGATCAGTTATTTTGTAAAATGTTCCTGACTTGGAATATGTCTGATATTTTTCACATGATTAGACTGGGGAATTGGGAAGTACTTGGCAAGAGAACCACAGAAGTAAAGTTAACGCTTTCATTACATCATACCAGAGGTACATACCAGCAATATGACTTATTACTGTTGATGTTAACATTGATTATCTGGCTGTAATAGTGTTTGTCAGATTTCCCTACTATAAATTTGTGCTTTTTCCCTCTTGACATTCAGTATTCTTTGGCAGGAAGTCCCTAAGTGGATTCACAATCAAGCTGTATAAATGCCCTTCCACCTCCTTGAAAGTGGAGTATCTACAAAAAAATATTTGGAATTTTTTACATATGAGATTTGTTTTTTTCCTCCATTTACTTATTTATTAAATAATTTATATCAGTATGGAATCATGGATATTTCCTGCCTTCATGCTGTAGTCAAACATTTCTCCAAGAAGCTCCAGGTACTTTCATTGGAGAAAGGTATTAGAAGCCATGATAGGGGCACAAGTTAAATTTTTGCTACCAGAGTACAGTAGAGTATATAATATAGTTGCTCCTACATTCTCTCAGTAGGGTAAGCAAGAGGGTAAATGTGTGTACTCTAACATAAAAATATATAAATACTATCTATAAATATGTCTAAATGTAACCATCTGTAGTTAATACAAATCTGTTACGTAAATAGCTAGAACTGGGATTGCTGGATTGTGTGGTAAGACTGTTTAGCTTTGTAGGAGCTTTCCAAACTGTCCTCAAGGTGGTTACACCATTTGGCATTCCCCCCAGCAATGAATGAGAGTCCTCATTCTCACCGGTGATTGGTATTGTCAGTTTTTTTGGGAGGGGAGGAGGCAGTTCGTCCTTTTAGGTATATCGTTGTGTTAGGTTGCATTTCTACAGTGATGAGTGATGTTGAGCATCTTTCCTCTTCTTATTTGCCATGTGTACATCATCTTTGGTAAGGTGTCATCTGTCTATTCAGAACTTTTGCCTATTTTAAATTGGGTTGCTTGTTTTCTTCATGTTAGATTTAAAAGTTTTTGTTGTTTTGGATCCAAATCTTTTATTAGATAAGTGTTTGCAAATATTATCTCCCTTTCTGTGGCTTGTCTTTTTCATTCTCTAAACACAGTCTTTTGAAATGCAGAAGTTTTAAATTTTAATAAAGTAAAAATTACCTATTATTTCTTTCATGGATTGTATTATGTTATTATATCTAAAAACTCATCTTCATGAGTTTTTCATTCTTGAATCTTAATCATGAGAACCTTTGAAGATTGCTAGAGGCAAATCCGTGCAAGTATGGTGGATTCCCCAAGACTGCAACTGAGGAGTTTCTAATTTGCAGGCTAGTTCACACAGTGTCCAGGAATTTATCAAAATTATTATTTAAGTGTTCCTACCAATTATGACTGCAGCAGCCCCTGCTCCAGAAAAGCAGAACTCAGCTGTGACTTTCTAGATTCCTGTTCTCCTGATTTCATGCTGGCTGTTTGCCTTAACACTTCAGTTATATAAGGGGTGCTAGAGAAGTCACTGATTTTCATTTTCTTGAGCTTTTTGTTGTGAGAAGCTGAGTAACCCCTTCTAATCTCTTTACACGTCAAGGCTGAAACCAAAAGTCAGTAGAATTTTTTGTATATAAGTTAAATCTTAGTAAATGTGATTTAAAAAGAAATGTTAAAACATAGTATTACTCAGCTGTACAATATATACCATTGCAGAAATATTTTGTGTGAAAAGGCAATGCCTATGAAATCATTTATGAATATGAATTTGGTTTTTAACATGCCACCATATCTTCATAATACTCTTGGTCAGTTCAGGAAATGCATCATAATATGCATGAATGTCATATTTAATTTGTTTCATTTGTCGGGGGATTCCTTTTTGATTGATCATCTTAAAAAATTACCTCGAAAATACCAACTGTTGCATAAATACTTAATAAATAAACAAGCGCACACCAAGTATAAATTTATTATGAACACAGTTAATCAAATTTTCAGAATTCATCTGTCAGTCGTGTCAACATTGGTAAATAGAACAAAAACAACAAAAAGCTTTCTGTGTTGATAGCCCTGAAGCTTGTTAGCAAATCTGGCTGAGTTATTAATGTGCAAGGACAAACTTTTTCCCCTTTCAGTGAAGCCTTTAAGCAATTATTAACTTTTTACTTTTGCTATTGCTCACAAAATATTCAATCATTTATGTGTGTGTTGGGAGGAAAACATCTTTTAGTCATATGTTACCCAGATTTTATATATTATGTGAAGATAAACATAGAGATAAACAGTCTTTTTGAAGGAAAAACTTAAAGTTTTTAAAGTAGCACCACTACTGTTTCCTTCACTCTCATATTTAAATAGTGTGGACTATAGATTGCTATCTGTACACAAAACAGCCAAGATTCCAGCAGGGATGGGCCTCTTGCAGCCTGCAGGTTTGGCTCAGCATGGCACTAAGGAGGGCCCAAGAGAAAGTAAACCCCACTCTCGCTCTATTACGTGTGTGTGTGTGTGTGTGTGTGTTTATATATTTATATATAGATCTAAGACAGTAGGAAACATTTAGTTTCTTTAGGTATTAAGAAACTTATCAATTGATCTCCATCAATTGACCTCCAGGCCCAGGAACCACACCAGGGATTACGCATGAGTGCCAAGGTCCACATACTAAGTACCTCGGGAACACCCTGGCTACTCCAGAAATACTGGGTTGATATTATCAAACCTTTCACTCACCAATATTTAACAGACTTTATGATGTACATAGAGTACAAAAATAATTAAAGGAAGATGAAAACACATACACACTCACACACACACACACATAAATTTAGAACCAATAAGAAAATATGAAAAAGTATTCAGCATACAGTCACTGTGGCTGCCATCTTGAAAATAGATAGATCAAGACAAGAATAAAAGCAAGGTATCCATTATAAGATGATAATAATGTAGGGAGGGGATCATGAGGCTGGGTCCAGGGTAGAAACATTGAACATTGGTGGTGGTGGGATGCGGTCAAAATATTCATTTCATATCTATATATAGATAGATATCTATATATATATATATTTATGCCTTAGGGCCAAGAGACTATAAGGGTAGGCTTCAAAGGAGAGATCAAGATAGAGATCAGGATGTTAGATTTTAATATATATTGTTTGAGATCCGAGGTGGCCATCCACCAACCAGTTCACTATTCAATATGTAGGACTCCAATAAGTTCATGTATCCACCTAAAAAAGTCTATGCCGCTCATTTGGAAAGACATCGTGTCAGAGAACAGTACTGGAAATGCCACTGTCAAGTTTTGTTTTGATAACAACTATCATAGAAAAACCTCATGTTTCTGTAAATCCATTCTTGTCCAAGCTCTAACACGAACTGCATATTATTTATTTTAGATATATTACTTTCAGTAATGTTATATGGGATACCTCTTCTGGGTCACATAACTGAATATTTCTGTTCCAATGTATTATATATTAATAACAGAGATTCTTTCAGGAGGCCCAATGGCTTCTGCCTTTCCCAGATCTTTGACACCTTAATACCCAAGTGTCTAACATCAATACTGAAAATATAACTCTCCGTTTTTATAGAATCCTTATATTATTGAAACACATGGCTATGCAGAAAATCTTCGACAAGAAAAAATAAACTATGGACTCTTGTTTTTATATTTGTAATTGATTGAGTTTATAGAATAAAAATAACCTCAGCCAAGTATGTTCAGTTAATGTGTCCAACAGATCAATTTCATGTCATACAAGAATCCTGGGTTTGTTACTTTACAAAGTAAAGACAAAGCAATTTGATCACATTATAATAGGGTGTTCATATATTCAGAAAGGTGATTAGAAAACCTAGTATTAATAATCTCACAGCTGAACTACTCTTACCATGGTTATTTTTTTCTTTAATAAAGTTTTAGAGTTATACTACCTGGGGAGACCCCACTTATCTTTATTCAGTCTTGTGGAAAATAATGCTGTGTAGAGTTTAGAAACTGTTATTTTCAGTAAAATAGCATTCACAGTCCTCTTTGAAGCCATTAAAATGAATGTTTGTGTTTCTTATCAAAAATTAAATTGATGTTATGTGACATAAATATAAATACAGTAACACAAAGCTTAATTAAGGACAGAAACATATGCATAAAAATTTAAAAATTCTCTCTTCAAAAAATACAAAAAATAAAAATAAATAAAAGTTCTCTCTTCAATTTTTGTTATAACTCATTTAAAAAGAAAATTATATGTGATTTTTAAATTACTTCATTCACAAAATGTGTTAACTTTATAAGGAAATGCTATGCTTAAAACTGAAGTGTTTATATTGTGTAATAGTGATAGTAAACAAATGCATTACATGGGTTTATACCCTAATTAACCTTAACTGGTAATATTTAAGCAGATCATTTGTTAAGTGGCATATTATGATTATGCACTTTCACTAAAATAAATATGCCTGATATTACTCAGATACATCTCTTTTGCCTTCAGAATACTTTCTCTGAGCAATAATATTCCATATGCATGACACTTTAATGCTCTCTTTTCATGAAAATTGATGAAGTGTATATTCAAAAAGGATAAGTGTCTTAAAATCAAGCAGTTTAGAATTATTATGTTTAGAAAGATAAATGAGCAATGATCCTTATTTTTTTTTTTCAAGATCAGTATGAAAAGCCCTAAAATTTGAGTTTAGTTTATATAAATATACTTCACAGTACATACAAGGGGAATCATTATTGTAAGGATGCATTTGAAGTATGACTCTTCAAAAATAATGATAGAGAAAAAAAAGAGCGGCAGTTAGCACAACTGTCTGGCACCATAGTGTTATTTTTATCAACGTAATACACAGTTCAGTCAACGTTTGCTTATTTTTTGACATCTTGCAAATAGCAGGTTAGACTGAATTTCTTGCACTGAATAAATGAAATGGAATACTTTGTGTCATTGGGCTTGGGGAAAGCACAGGCAATCTCCTTATGACTCTTGCAGATTGAAAAAAGAAAGGAAAAGGCTAGTTTGAATAAGTGTGATTGATTGGTTGATTTTGAATAAGGTTGTTTATTTCTGCCTCTCAGATACCCTTTAGACCCAAAGCAAATTCAATAGCCATTTCTTCCCCTGCAGCAAGCAGGCAATATAAACAACCATGGGTTTGGGTATATTGGGATGCCCCAGGTGGCAGAGAGGGCTCATTTGGTAGTTAAGCCTCCAGCTGTGCTCCTGAATCCATGTATAACTTCCCCTAGAAGAACAATGGAGATATATGACATGGAATCTAAATGTCCAATCAAATGTTTCTAAAGGAGAAGAAAGGGGATATATGACGTGGAATCTGAATGTCCAATCAAATGTTTCTAAAGGAGAAGAAAGGGGATATATGACGTGGAATCTGAATGTCCAATCAAATGTTTCTAAACCTATCTGAGGGCCGGAGAGAGAGGGAGTGGAGAATAACCTGGGACTCATTTATTAAATATTTGAGAATTTAAGCAAAAGAACATCATTTGAGAATTTTCCATTTAGGATAAAACTAAGTTTGATATGTATTTAGTCAGTTTGTATTTGTTTTGTTCTTAGCAATACATCTTCCAGGAATAAAATGTCAGTCATCATTATTCCTCTTTTGAACCCTGAAAAAATAGCATAATTCTTTATACCATGATTATTTGTAAAGTCCTGTGGTTATATATGTCTAGCATATCAGTCTTAATGATTTTGTGCCTTTCTGATTCCAGGCTCATAACAGAAAAATGTAATTCACTCTTTCCCTCTCTCTATGTGTTTGTCTGAGGACCTGTGTGTCTGTGTGTATGTGGGTGAGTAGGAATTTAGCAGGGTATTTTCCCATGTCCCCATCACACTTGCAAAGAATTATCTAAGGCTGCCATTTAATGAACAGCAACAAGATGGTTATCCTTGGGCTGATTGCAAAATCATTTTAGTTGCTATCCAACTAACTGTGTGTGATCTTTTTTTTTTTTTTTAAAGATTTTATTTATTTATTCATGAGAGACAGAGAGAGAGAGGCAGAGGGAGAAGCAGGCTCCCAAGGAGCAGGGAGCCCGATGCGGGACTCGATCCCAGGACCCTGGGATCATGACCTGAGCCGAAGGCAGACGCTTAACCATCTGAGCCACCCAGGCGCCCTGTGTGTGATCTTTGAAACTAGATTGTTTACAATAGATAAGAAGATGAAGAAATGCTAAAAGCACTACGCTTCATTCAAATAATTGATTTAGTTACAGTGGATCATAAATAACAATTTAGTAAACACCAAATCATTATATTCAGTTGGGCATCATTCCCTTCCCTTGTTTTTCTTCATCAAATAAATGAATAAATAAATACAATCATTTGGACACAATTTCATATTAAAAAAAACATTACTGTTGCTTTCACTGGGAAAAAAATGTTTATTACATAAAATGTAAGCTTAATAAGAACAATAAACTTGTCTTGTTTGATTCTGAATATCCAATTCTAATCATTGTGTCTGACATATGCAAAAAGTTTTTTGCTTGTTTTTTAACTTTCTTTTTTATTCTTAAAGTGTAGTGAATGAGAGGGAAAAGAAGATAGGGTCATGTGTATGTTGTATTATACATAATACCGTATAGACATTTGGGAACAGATTTTACTTTGTAAATGTTGTGGATTTTATTTAGTATCTATGAAAAATAAAAATGGAAATAGGTCTTTATTAAATATAAGAAGCTGTTATGAGAACCTGGATAGCAGTCTATTGAGTGTTTTCTTTTTTATTATTACTATTTTTTAAGAGGGGGGACAGGCAAAGGGAGAGGGACAGAGAGAATCTTAAGCAAGCTCCATGCCCAGCTCAGAGCCCCATGCAGAGCTCGATCTCACAACACTGAGATCATGACCTGAGCTGAAATCAAGAGTCGGATGCTGAACCAACTGACCCACCCATGTGCCCCTATTGAGTGTTTTTTAATGCAAGTTATTTATATTGAAAAAATGACTTAGATATATGAGGAATATAAAATTTGTTATTCAGTAAAATTAAATGAATGTAAGGTAAATCATAATTCCTATAGATAAATATGTCAGTGGATCATGCATATCAACTAACAGTGGATGGATACATGTACTTTTACAGGGCTCATGACTTCTGCTTATAAGTTTTTTTTTTTCTTTTTTAAGATTTTATTTTTATTATTTATTTGACAGAGAGACACAGCGAGAGAGGGAACACAAGCAGGGGGAGTGGGAGAGGGAGAAGCAGGCTCCCTGCAGAGCGGGGAGCCCGACACAGGACTCGATCCCAGGACCCCGGGATCATGACCTGAGCCGAAGGCAGTCGCTTAACCGACTGAGCCACCCAGGCGCCCTGCTTATAAGTTTTAAGAGATCATGAAAGAAAGAATTGGCAGGTAAATATTAGGATTTTTTCTGATCTCGTAATGTTGTTCATGCCATGGATCTCCAAAAATGTTATCTACATATATGTTCTGTGTATGAATCTCAGAACAATATGCGTTTACTACCAACATTATTTTTATACATAATTTTATACATAATTTTCTTCTTTTCCCTTAGTATGTTGTATTGATTTCCTAAGTTGCCACAAACTGGGTGACTTATGACAATAGAAATTTATTCTCTCACAGTTCAAGAGACCAGAGTCTAAAATCAAGGTGCCAGTATGATTGGTTCCCTCTAGAGTTTCTCAGGGAAAATCTCTTATGTGCCTTTCTCCTAGCTTCTGGAGATTTCCAGAAATCTTTGGTGTTTCTTGGTTTCAGGCAGCATAAATGTCAAACTCTGCCTCTTGGAAAAGTCTTTAAGTTACATTGTAAATTACACTCAGAGATTTAAGATTTTGGCTCAAAAACATTGTAAATATAGCATTCCTTTTTGTAGGGGACTGTGTGCTATTTTAACAAAGATATGATAAACTGGTATGTCTATAAATAATTTTAATTAATTCAATTTAATTAATTCAATTCAATTAATTCACTCATACTAATTTAATTTCCTTAATTAAAAAAACCCTTAAGTTGCCTTTATTATTTATTCTTTTAGTATAACTTTATGTTTAGAGCCAGAAGAATTTGTAGATAATGCAATCCTAAAAGTGTTGCATTTTACCTTTGTATAAAATACATGTTAAAACTAAAGATTGCTTCTTTATTTTGGTATTGTAGAACTTTATAGAGATTTACATGTAATGCTAAGAGGTAATTTGTCATAAATTACCAATTTTTGGGTGACAACTATTATTGTCTATGCTTTTAAAATAATAAGTAATTAAAATTGAGGTTATAAATGTATTTCATATTACCTTATTGTAATTCAGTTTTCCAATCGTTTTTTTTTTGTATTATACTCTAGTTTCAAATCCTAGAATATTTCCTTGCGTATTATTTATTTCATGATGACAAAGATACAGCCAGTTACATTTCAAAGCAAATGTTTGTATAAGAACATAAGATAAAGAAACTAAGCAAAAATTATATCTTATACGCTACCAAATTGAAAACTTTGTTTACACTTGGGAAACAAAATGAGGATTTGATGCATTAATATAGAAAATAATTTCCTTCATCCCTGGAAGAGGTTTGCTTATAGCATTCATTCATTCATTCTGTCAGATAGTTGGTTAACAAACATGTTTGAATAGCTCCTCTGAGCCAGGCCCACAAATCAGTACACTTACTGCATATTGCTGAACTTTGTCACATCTGTTATGCAGAGTGGTACACATAATTTCATGCACTTCATCTTTTTTTTTTAAAAGATTTTATTTATTTATTTGACAGAGAGAGACACAGTGAGAGAGGGAACACAAGCAGGGGGAGAGGGAGAGGGAGAAGCAGGCTCCCCGCAGAGCAGGGAGCCCGATGCGGGACTCGATCCCAGGACCCTGGGATCATGACCTGAGCTGAAGGCAGTCACTTAACCGACTGAGCCACCCAGGCGCCCATGCACTTCATCTTTTAAATTTGATGTTCAATACTATCATGCCCTTCTCAGATGTAATTGTCAACACTGCTCTTAAATAAATATTATCAACTGAATGTTTACTGGACTTAATCAACATGAAACTGTCTTCAGATGTATTATCCATATTTAATACATGTTATACTAATTTTGCACCCTACTTTAGTGGGTTTTAAGTAATTTCTTAATATTATATTTCACATGTTGGTTTTGGTTCTAAATAAAAAGCTCTTAGAGATCAGAGGTTTGGGTTTTGTTTTGCCTTGATTTTACTATTAAGTGGATAAAGACTAGAAGGACAAATGTACATCACCACCCTGGTGTAAAGGTAAATAAGACTCTAATTGCTAGCTCCCCATTTACAAGCTATGATTATTTAACACGCCACCAGGCATGGGTAACTTTTGCAGCATTAAACAGGAAGTTGTGATTCAAGCCTGATGGTCTATATGTGCAATTTAACAGTATGTTCCCTCTGTCTAAGCAATGATGTTTGGGCTGGCTTTTTGAAACAAATTATATCTTTTACCTTCTGCAGGATGAAACAATAGAATATCTATGGCAATAACTTCAAGACAAAGTGCTTCCTTATAAAAAGAGAATGAGGGCACCTGGGTGGCTCAGTTGGTTAAGCGACTGCCTTCGGCTCAGGTCATGATCCTGGAGTCCCGGGATCGAGTCCCGCATCGGGCTCCCTGCTCAGTGGGGGGTCTGCTTCCCCCTCTGCCCTCTTCCCTCTCGTGCTCTCTGTCTCTCATTCTCTCTCTCTCAAATAAATAAATAAAATCTTTAAAAAAAAAAATAAAAAGAGAATGAAAGAGGAAGTATCTGAAATATATGTATGGAAACAAACTGAATTTGGCTTCTCAAACACATGCTATGTTGTGGAAGCAATGTCACAGAAAAACGGTGAGAGAAAATCTGAATCAGCATGAAATGAGATATTTTGAGGGTTATTGAACACTATTCATTTTCATGGAAATAGGACCAGGTTATTTATCACAGGTGTTTCTGTAATTGTGAAGCATTAGCAAAATTAGCTGTGTTCAATGGCCCTCGCACTTGTTCTGCCACCTGTATGTGGAATGGTTACTACAGAGAGATTCGATGCAAAACATGGACGGTAGAATTAAGTTCAAAACCGATTTGCGGTTATATTACCTTATTTTGTTAGATAAGACTTTTCTCCCAACGTTGGTCTTTTTTTTTTTTTTTTTTCATTTCTGGGGAAAAACAAACTTAGAAAAATGAGCACAATGTGAGAAACTGAACCAGGCTGGAGAGAGAAAATATTCAGGAAAAACAAAGCAATCGCGCAGGGAACAGTTAAAGTTGAAGAGTTTCTAATACTGGAACTATGACCAACATTTGAAGCTGGTTTCATACTGAGAGATTGCTTGTACATTAATCTCTGAGGATTCTAGCTAAAAATTCAAGGGCCTTTGGTCCAGCCAATTAAATATGACTCACCGAGAGGATCCTAGAGATACTTATTCACATTCAGGTTTTCTAACCATTGATCAGAGGATTGAGACACATGGAAGATACATGATTTTTTAAAGATGAGATAATTTTTTTTTTTTAAGAATTTTTTTTATTTATTCATTTGAGACAGAGAGATACAGAGAGAGAGAGAGTAGGAGCAGTGGGGAGAGCAGAGTAAGAGAGAGAAGCAGACTCCCTGATGAGCAGGGAGCTGGATGCAGAACTCGATCCAAAGACCTGGAGATCATGACCTGAGCCGAAGGCAGACTCTTAACCACCTGAGCCACGCAGGCACCCCAAAGGTGAGATAATTCTATTTAAAATATCAGTGTATCATATTTGCACTTGCAGACAACATAAATATTAGATGATACAGAGGACAGTCCTTAATAATCGGCAGAGGTAAAATGTATCATTGTTTTACTCATTCTGAAAAAATAGAGAGGGTGCCATGAAATCATGGATATTTTACTTAAACTTTTTCCCAAACCACTGAATTAAAAATCAGGATTGCCAGTCATGGGGGTTGATGCTTTAGGATTGACAGTCTTGACTGAATTTTAGAAGATCAAATCAAACTGTAACTACATGATATAAACTATTATGTTCATATGTTTCATTAGAAATTAAATATATATGCAAACAACATTCTTTGGGCAAATAGTTGATTGCATTACTTCCCAATTAATTGCTTTGTCATTAGTAAGATAAATCTTCAGTTTGACTGTTTTCTAAATTAAAATATGACTTCTAATTTGCATAAGTTATGAAATTGTTATGATTTGATTTGTCATAGACAAAGCCTGAATGATTACAGGAAACTATTTTCAAAGCTCTGTCAAATTAGTTCAGTGGTAACAACAGGTACATAAATGTTATATTAGTGTGTATGTGTGTGTTCTTGTGTATGCATGCATGTTGTGGTCTTTTAAAAAAAATTGTCAAGCCCAGAATTGATCACTAGCAAATAGTCAATTCTGATTCCTTTCATTGGGAGCACATGAAATTTTATCCTTGTCTCTATTTCTGGACACATCTACAAAAACTTCCCATAATGAGATGTTTTTTTGCCAGCTAATAATATTTCAGAAAAGCTACTGTTCTAATATTTCTTGTTTGGAGTTATAAAATCATGTCTTATTATCTCAGCTATCCCATATGTCAGCAGTGTAATGGAAACATAACTTCAAAATTTGCTCTCTATTTTATTCAACTAAAAAAAATTAAACACTATATTGTTAACATAAGAATTCAAGATTTCTTTAGGATATTTTTTTTAAGATTTTAATTATTTATTTGAGAGAATGAGAGAGAGAGAGCACAAGCAGTGGGGAGGGATAGAGGGAGAAGCAGAATCTCTGCTGAGCAGGGAGCCTGATGCAGGACTCCATCCCAGGACCCTGGATCATGACCTGAGCTGAAAGCATATGCTTAACTGACTCTGCCATGCCGGAGCCCAAGAATTCAAGATTTTTGACATGTCTTTGACACAGAGCAAACACTGTGCAAATCTTTGATAAAAAAGATGTTATTCCCTCAGACTCAAAATGTTGTATGTCTTTGACCAAGTAACAGCTCTGTTTCATGGATAGATTTCCTGGACAACCTGCCCACTCAAAGTTCTGAACATCATATGCCCATGACTTTTTAAAATTGTATTTTCCAGTTCTTCCTGATTCTTCTACCTCATTGTGGATTCCTGGTGCCAAATATTACGGGATCATAAGAGATCATTTTGAGCTATTTTGGTTCTTTTTGCTATATGAAAAATCTCTGCATTATCTCTTATCTTTTTCTGTGCTTTACAATTGGCCATGCTATCATGTATAGTTCAATCACCATACTTCAAATCTTCATATGACCTTTAAAGCGTGTCTTGATTTCTTAATATCAAGGAAAGAACTTTGTTATTGCAGTTGCCATCATAAGCATTATCTTTTTATCTTACTGAGATATTCATATCATCAATTCCATGCCTGGCACATGGTAGGGACTCAACATGTGTATAGTAAGTAAGTCAATAAATGAATGTCTATGTCAGTCTCCATACCAAGATCATTTTTCAAATACTTTTCTAGTAGAGTGAGAGTACCTTGCCAGATCTAGACTAGGCACTCTTCCTGAGTTTGCATTGAAAAGAAAATAACATCACATCCTGAGCTCTGTTTTTAAGACGTATGAAATAACTAAAAACCACATTTAATAGTTGCTAAAGAAAGCAGTGATTATAAATATTAGAGCTTTTTACCACTTTTTAACATAATGCCATGCTTTGAGGAGAAAGAAAAAAGCCAAAGTTTCATGTTTATAAATGTGAACATATTTTACTTGTAGTACATATGGTCCCTGACTTAACGATGGTTTTACTTAAGATTTTTTTTTTTTTTAAGATTTTATTTATTTGACAGAGAGAGACACAGCGAGAGAGGGAACACAAGCAGGGGGAGAGGGAGAGGGAGAAGCAGGCTTCCCACAGAGCACAGAGCCCAATGTGGGGCTCGATCCCAGGACCCTAAGATCACAACCTGAGCTGAAGGCAGATGCTTAACAACTGAGCCACCCAGGTGCCCCTTTACTTAAGATTTTTTGATATTACAATGGTGTGAAAGTGACACACATTCAGTAGAAACTGTACTTGGAATTTTGAATTTTGACCTTTCCCGGGGCTAGATTTATGTGGTAAAGTACTTTCTCATGATGCTGGATTGTGCAACTACAGCTCCCAGTCAATACACTTACAACCATTCTGTACCCACACAAGCGTCCTGGTTTTCACTTTAAGTGCTATATTTGACAAACTATACTTTATTATAACATGCTTTGTATTAGATGATTTTGCCCAACTGTGGGCCAATGTAAGTGTTCTGAGCTCGTTTTAGATAGGCTAAGCTAAGGTATGATGTTTGATAGGTTAGGTGTATTAAATGTATTTCTGACTTACAATGGATTTATCAGGATGTAACCCTATGGTCCTGGTTGAGGAAGACCTGTATATAATGCATTCAAATTACAAGCAGCAATAGATATAGTGAGAGATATATTAACAAATGTTACAATTTCTTTTTTACCACATAGCTACTTATTATGCATTACTTGGTACTGACACTTTAAGATACCTTTTGTTTCTCTTCATCTAACAGATAAAAGTTCCAAGAGTGATGCAAATAAATAAAATGTTTATTTGTTCAAGTTCAAGCTTGTCAGACATAATCAAGTACATTTTTAATATTTTATTTATTTATTTGGCAGAGAGAGAGAGAATGAGCACAAGCAGGGGGAGTGGGAGAGGAAGAAGCAGACTCCCCGCTGAGCAGGGACTTCCCCCTCCCTATGCGGGGCTTGATTCCAGGACCCTGAGATCATGACCTGAGCCAAAGGCAGATGCTTAACTGACTGAGCCATCCAGGCACCCCTCAAGTACATTTTAATTTTTTTTTTTTTTTTTTTTTTTGCGAGAGAGAGAATGAAAGAGAGCACGAGAGGGAGGAGGGTCAGAGGGAGAAGCAGACTCCCTGCTGAGCAGGGAGCCCCATGTGGGACTCGATCCCGGGACTCCAGGATCATGACCTGAGCCGGAGGCAGTCGCCTAACCAACTGAGCCACCCAGGCGCCCCTCAAGTACTTTTTAAAAGATGGTTTTATGAGGTTGTCAATTGTTTAGCTAAGCTACTCCATGGTGTTGCTGTCTCAACTTTCATTCTGTCTTCAATGACCTGAAACTGACACTAGCCCTTCATACAAGTTCCCTCCCCAGATGGGAGCCCACAGAGTCACAAGGAAATGTAAGTTGGAGAAACGATTTTTCCAACAGCTCTTGGGATCAAAAGTCTCCCCTGCCTCCTAGCGTCTTCCCTTTATGTACTCCTCACGTAAGATTCCTGTGGGGCTTACCAAAATCCTACTCTTTTGATTTGAATTGACCAATCCAGCCTTAATCCGGGATCCCCAAAGCATTCTATCCACAGACCCTAATAAAGACATGTGCCCATGACCTTGCCTTTCTGTCTGTACTCTGCTTTGACCTCCCTGTGTGGCCCCATGAAACATGATGGGCACTTCTTGCCAGACATATGAGTAATAAATTTCTCAATTCCCATGTCTTCTGTGGTCTGTTCTGGAACTGTGACTCACCAGCTGGCTCCCGGTGCTCTACTTAACAAGTGTCAATTGGCCAAATTCATAACAGAGGTCAATGTCCAAAGAGCTTAGAGATGAGAAGAAATTTCAAGTATTTTTAGTAGTGAATAAATGTCAGACTTATGCTTCTGATAATTGCAGACTAGGTATTTTAGAATAATCCAAACTGGCTTTCACATGTAAGTAAATAAACAGTAAAGAATTGTCAGGCTATAATGTAGGAGAGAAAAGGAATCTAGAGAGATGAGGGCTGCTTCTGCCCTGGAGCTGTATGTTATTTCTGATGGGGCAACTAGTTACTTTTCACTAAGTTTGAAGGGTTAATGAGCAAAAGTTGGAGCTGTTAGGGTCCACAAGGTCTGAGGAGTTGATTTGAATCAGGATACTAAAGTTTGCTAGTATACTAAAGTAGTATGAAGGAATCAAAATTAAACCAATTAGCACATGTAGCCTGGTTGTTATTCACTTAAGTGGCCCAGAAAATCTCAAACTCTGAGTTTATATTAAAGTAATTCAGAATTTTGAGTGCCCTTATCCTCCTTACAGAAGTAAATGATAATCATTTGAGGATGAAAACATCATTCAAGCTTCTAAACACAGTCAAAACAGTGTTAACATACCATATTTTGCAAATACACTCAAAGAGACATAGATAAATGAAGCCAAAATACACAGTGAGAAAAAAAATCAACAAACACAAAATTAAAAAAAAAATTAAAAAAAGATGTTAAGGCAACTAAGAATACTATGTTGGAGGAGATGAAGTTAGCCTGAAATATTCAACAAAAAGTAATAACTATAGTAAACCTACACAGATAGAAATTTAAATATTAAAAATGTGAAGAAGAAAAAATAACTCAGTAGATTAGTTTAACAGCAAATAGACATAACTAAGTAAAGAAACAGTGAATTACAAGTAATATCATTAAATAACTAAAATAAAAGTATGTAAGCAAATATTACATACATATATAGATACAGATTTACAAAGATATATAAAGAGAGAGGAGAGAGAGAGATGTGGCATATGTGTTTGAGTCATTGAGGATATTTGTGAAAATCTAATATATACATTGGAGCAATGAAAGTAAGAGTAGGACAGAAAAATATATAAAAGCTAATTACTAACAGTTTTCCAAAATCGATGAAATATATTAACCTACATTTTCAGGAAGGCAGACAAATTCTCTGCAATGGAACTATAGAAAACCAAAAAAAAGAAAACCAATGAAAGTAAGTTTGTGGAGCTTTACAGTAATGCAAAAAATCTAACAACTAAGCATCAGTTCTCTACCTAACAAAAATATCTTTGAAGATAAAGATAAAATTAAAACATTTTCAGACAAAACCTGACAGATTTTCTATCATTTTTTTAAAGTAATCTCTACACCCAATGTGGGGCTCGAACTCATGACCCTAAGATCAAGAGTCGCATATACTAACTGAGTCAGTCAGGCACCCCTCCATCATTCTTTAAACGGGGGCAGCAAAACCCAGCTATTTCACAGTGGTGTCAGTTACCATCAGTTCCACATCTACCCTTCTTTACCCTGCTGGTGATAATGGAACATTTTTGTTTTGCTTTGTCATCTGTAAAGCCTACTGATGGGATGCTGGAAAAGGGTGAGACTCTTCTTCCTAGGTCCTTGGTGTTCCTCTTGGCTGCAACTTTGGTGCACAGAGGCCAGCAGTCGACAGCAGCTCTCTGGGAATAGCTTCCTATGGCCCCCCAGTGGCAGCTTCCCAAATAGCTTTCCCAGCATAGTGCATCAGCAGAATTCTCTGCTATCTAGCAGGCCACAAACACACCCTCTCCAGGGAGATCTGCATCTCAGCTCTGGTGGGTAGGGATTCTTCCAGATTTGTTCCTTCTTTGAGTCCTTACCTGAAGCCTTAGAAGGATCAGTAGCTGTGCCTTATATTGGCTATTCTTACATTTTTAGTGCCCTCTTTACCCTTCAGAAGATAATCCCCTACAAGAGTAAACAGTTCTTTACATTAAACTGCTCGTATTCAAATGACTGTGTTGTTTTGGTCTCCTGGACATTAACTGATAATAATGTCTTCCATGGACCTACATTATTTAGTCCCTGGCATTGCTCTGAAATAGTCTTCTATCATTTTCCCCCTTGCTTACTTTGCTTTCCTCACAATGTTCCTAGAACATCTTCCTATGTCCATTTGTTTTTCTTTGCTCCCAGAACAGACTTACTGTTAAGTATCTTCTTAGCAAAGAGTTCTTTCCCCATGTTATATGAAATAGTACTCCCTTGGGGCGCCTGGATGGCTCAGAGGATTAAGCATCTGCCTTTGGTTCAGGTTATGATCCCAGGGTCCTGAGATGAGCCCCTAGTCGGGCTCCCTGCTCCGTGGGAAGTCTGCTTCTCCCTCTGCCTGCCACTCCCCCTGCTTGTGCTCTCTCCCTCTCTCTCTCTATCAAGTAAATAAAAATAAATTTTTTTTAAAAAAAAGAAAGAAATAGTACTCCCATTGCTACACTTTTTCTCTTCTTTATCCTGATTTATTTTTCATCAAAGCCCTTACCACCACATGACATACTATACTAATTTATTTCTATGTTCATTCTGACTTTTTTTTTTTTTTACTGGAAAGTCACACCCTTACAGGCAGACACATAGTCTGTCTGATTTCTGTTTAATAGTTGTGCCTGTGCCCAAATATAGTCCAGCACATAGTAGACTAATTAAATAACTAACTGAATGAAGGAATAAATGCCTTAGTTACTTTCTAGATGAGGAAACTGTCTCAAATATGTTAAGCAATTTGAAGTGTAGTTTAAAAGTTAGGAATTTAAGGTCTTTATAGAAAAATGTAGGTTTAAATCAAGGCTTTGCTGCTTCCACCTATGTATTTTAGGTGTATTTCTTAAATACACAGCACTATATTTTCTTTATCTCTAAAACAGGGACCAAAATAGTAACTGTGCATGTTTAGATTAAATATAATTATTTATATAGTGGGCCTAGTAGAATTCTTGAAACATATTAACAATTCGATGTATTTAGTTGTTTTATAACTAACTACAGTTACAAAACTATAAATACAGAATCATCATTTTTCTGGACAGAGAGAGAAAGAGAGGTTAAATTGCTAAAACACCAAAACAATGGTTGAATTTAATATAAGTTCATTAATAGCTTGTTCATAAAAATGGACCCTAAAATCAGGTAGACAAAAGATGGGTTAAGGAGGTTCCAAATAAAGTGTTGTAAAGTGAGTGGAATAACCGTGTAAAAGTAATGATGTCAATTTGTTTTCTTTGATTGGATCATGGCATCATAGGTGAGAACAAAGACCTAGACAGATGAGAGAGGTGGCCAGATAGGTAGGTAGAAAGACAGATAAACAGACATACATAGGTACATATTTACATATCTAAATCCATATATGAATAGTTAGATTTTTTAATACTCTTAAATATATTTCTTTGTTATTGAAACAGGATAAGACTATCAGTTGTGCTATTTTTAAGACAAATCAGTGATTGCCTAAAACGCTTATGCTTAAAATTCAACATTTTAATTTTGTGTCTAGTTTTAAGAAATTGAGGAAAATACTTAAAAATATGAAATATAAAACTTTCTCAAGCAATTTGCTTTTGAAAATAACTTTGTGAGCTCTTTGAATGCAATTGATACTTCATTTTGGCTAAATGTTTATTAGTAGAATCTTGCATCAGGTGGCTTTTATAGTTCCATATTTCAAAAGCGAATGGCAATAAGTTGATCGATAGTCCTAAAGATGTTATTGATGTGAAAATGTTTGAGACAGAAAAACATTACTGGTGTCCACCATCACCCAGGGAAAATGAAATAAAGATCTTGTATAATTATCTCATTAATTCAGATTACATTTGTGCCAACTGAAAACATTCCTAAGTACTAAATTATAGTTATAAACACATTAATTAAAAGATTATATTCAATGTGAAATAATTCCTCTAAATAAAAGAATTGATTCATTTAATTAGAGTCCTTTTTCTGTTTTAAATTGGTTATTTACTAACAAGTAAATGCTAATGAAAAGACTAAGGTAAGAATACTGAAATATAATCAGGTGTTACTTATATAATCAGGCCTTGTGAAAATAAATACAGATAAACTTGTTAAATTTAGTGGTAAAAATGTACTGGCATTTACAAAAATTAGTATTAACTTGGGGAATCTCTAAACATGGGGGCATAACTATGGATCTGTTTTCTTTTTCTTTTTCTTAAATCTTATTTATTTATTTGACAGAGAGAGAGATAGCGACAGAGGGAACACAAGCAGGGGGAGTGGGGGAGGGAGAAGCAGCCTCCCGGGGAGCAGGGAGCCCGATGTGGGGCTCGATCCCAGGACCCTAAGATCACGACCCGAGCTGAAGGCAGACGCCTAATGACCGAGCCACCCAGGAGCCCCCTGTTTTATTTTTCTAATATTGATCTTCTTGTACTATGTAAGAATTTTTTTTTTATTCTCTCATTTGATGACAAATGGGCCTTGTTTCATAAGTTTGCAGTTAATCTTAATGGAATAATTTCATAATAAAATTTCAGTATTATTTGTATCAAAATCTCATTCTCAAACTCCATTCAAAGTTTAGTTCATTTGTTTGTATACCAATGGGCTTAAAGTAGGGGAGAAAACTTGTCTGTGCTTCTTAGGCTCTCCTCTGGCTCTTTCTATGTGTTCCTACTCTGGTTTAGGGGCAGGAGTTAGAAGAGGTGAATCTCCTTATGTGGCCTCCACTTGCCAGTTATTTTGTCTGATTAATCCTCACTGATGAGCCCTCTACTGGCTTTCATGATGGGGTACTGAATGGATTCTTCTGAAGTCTGTGGGGGCCTCCCCTCCTGATATGGAAAGCAGAGCTCTATCTAGACTTCTTGTTCCTCTTCTCTTCCTCTCCAGTTCTCACCGTATGAGGTGCACCTCTCATGCAATGGTGGTAAGATACCCTAACCTGGTGAGTGCCTCTTTCAGAACAGTCACCAAGGTGGCTCGGGCCCAGACACTTTCCAAGGTGAGTTCTTACATTCTGAGTAACTCAAGCTGTGGAAATATGAGGGGTGTAACTGGGGCAGGCTCTCTACAGATTTTCCTGTGGACAGGTTTGTATCAGTGCTGGAGGCCAAGGTGATTACACACACACATCCATTCATGGGACCAGCCTTTGCTGTTTTACAGTATATATTCTGGAATATCTATCATCCAGCTTTGGGAAAGAGAACCCCTCCTTTACAAAGAGGAGAAAATTACCTCTTTACAAGTCCCCTAACTGCTAAACAGGTCAATACACTTTATTCCCTCTTATTCTTTTTTGCCGAAAGCTGATGAGAACAGTAGTCATGGTAATTTGGGCAAATGTACTGATCATAGTAAACGCTGCAGGGAGTTGGCAAGTGTTGACTGCTAAAAAGAGCTCTTATAACTTAAAATGTGGAAAATATGGTGATTTTCCCATTAAATTGGACTCTAGTTTGTCTCTGTCTCTGAAAATTTTTATTTTAATTCTTACTGCACTGGATCATTCAATCTATATCTGTATCATCTATATTTACCTTCTTAGCTATCTAAACATATATAAAAATAAACATAGCTTTATTAGAAGTCCACAGGCGGGGCGCCTGGGTGGCTCAGTCGTTAAGCGTCTGCCTTCGGCTCAGGTCATGATCCCAGGGTCCTGGGATGGAGCCCCGCATCGGGCTCCTGCTCCGCGGGAAGCCTGTTTCTCCCTCTCCCTCTCCCCCTGCTTGTGATCCTGCTCTCACTGTCTCTCTCTGTCAAATAAATAAACTAAAAAAATATAAAAAAAAAAAAAAAAAAGAAGAAGTCCACAGGCAACTGTCGAATCTATATGCCTACTAGGAATTTTAATGAAAAAAAAAAAAAAACACAACATTCTAATTTCGCTCTAGAGGAATTTAAAAATAAGTATTGGTTCTTCCTACAATAATGAGAGAACATGGGAGGAGGATGGTCTCTTAGCTCAATATTCTATCTCAAGCTTTTGATAATGATCTCCTTTGCTGATGGTTCCCAACGACAAGTCTGTTCCAGCAATTTTTTTAAAAAAGATTTTATTTATTTGAGAGAAAGAGCACGCACATGTGGAGGGAGAGGCAGAGGTAGGGGGAGAAGCTCGCTCTCCCCTGGGCAGGGAGCCAGACATGGGACTCACTCCCAGGACCTTGGGATCATGACCTGAGTCAAAGGCAGACATTTAACCCACTGAGCCACCCAGGTGCCCATATTCCAGCAATTTCTTAATGGTTGCTATTTGTGAAAGTATTTCTTTACAGATGCACAATTTTTCTGGTGATCATTTCTGTATGATTTCACAACAAATTCCAGGATCAGCAATTTTCAGGCCAGTGATGATAAGGCTGAATATGCCTGGTGGCAGCAATCATATTTATTTGGAATTTCTTACTATTCTAAACAGTAATTGAAACTTTCACTTAAGATCTGTGAAATCACTTTCCCCTAGTTTTTCTTATATCATTATGTTCATTCCATCATCTATATCTATATATATCATTTATCTCTCTATCCACCTATCTATCTATGTATCTATCATCTATGTATCTATCATCATCTATCTATCTATCTATCTATCTATCTATCTATCTATCTATCTATCATCTATCTATCTATCATCTATCTATCATTTGTGCATCTTCTTTCTCGGCTCAAATTATAACTGTTGCTGTCTCTCAGGACTTTTAAATTTGCCTTTAAGAGGATTTTATCCTCATGCCAAACTTTCTTCTGTCTTCAACTGCCACATATGTTATAATGACTTTCAAAATCAAATATTAGGCTCAGACACTTTTGTGCTCCAGGTCCCCATAGATATCAACTCACTCAAAAAATGATATGTCATCTCTCACCACCTAGTGTTATTTTGTGGTTTATTTTTCAGTGTGGAGATCCATTCCAGATTCTTTCTTTTACCTTACCTCGATATCTACACAACAATCAAGTTCTTCTGATTCCAATATTACACTACTCTATGCCATTATTTCCTTTCCATCCCATCTTTGTTTAATTGAGCTTTTATTACTCCTAACCTGAATTATTCTTGTAGGTCTTTCTTTATATACTGTCCCCTCAACACACAACCAAACAAAGAAATAATCCACAATGCTGCAACAATGATTTTGCCAAATACACTTATAGTTTAAATCATCCCTAAAAATTACCACTCTTCAATTTGTCATTAAGCCCAGGCTAAACTTTTATAATATTAATAAAGAGACTATGACCATCAACAAAATAGTTTTTTGGAAATAAATTTGTTAAGATTACTTTTTTTTTTTTTTTAAAGATTTTATTTATTTATTTGAGACAGAGAATGAGAGACAGAGAGCATGAGAGGGAGGAGGGTCAGAGGGAGAAGCAGACTCCCTGCCGAGCAGGGAGCCCGATGCGGGACTCGATCCAGGGACTCCAGGATCATGACCTGAGCCGAAGGCAGTCGCTTAATCGACTGAGCCACCCAGGCGCCCAAGATTACTTATTGATTCATCTTAATCACCACTAATTTAATATATCTTTCTCATTTATTTCAAAGATTGAATATTTCTAAAATAAGAGAATCTACATATTATAAAGTCAAAATATGTTTATGTTAAATATCACAGAAAACTGTGAACTAGGAACATTTAACATGAATAAAACACGTAATTGACTTAACATTAAAAAAAGTATATGCTCCCCAGAAATTTCCCATAAATGCATTTTAATTTTCAAGTACTCATGTACTATTACATGTAAAATATGTAACTTTTTCCATATTTACTAATAAAATGCAATTATTTTCTGGAATGAGAGAACACATATTAGAAATAATTGCCAATTTTATTTATTTTTATTTATTTATTTTTTTTTATTTTTTTTAAAAGATTTTATTTATTTATTTGCGAGAGAGAGAATGAGAGACAGAGAGCATGAGAGGGAGGAGGGTCAGAGGGAGAAGCAGACTCCCTGCCGAGCAGGGAGCCCGATGCGGGACTCGATCCCGGGACTCCAGGATCATGACCTGAGCCGAAGGCAGTCGCTTAACCAACTGAGCCACCCAGGCGCCCAATAATTGCCAATTTTAAAATTAAAACAAATTCTACTATTATCAATCTGTATCCAACTACTTGTATGAAACTTTAAAAAAGTGGACAATCTGGTGAGATACAACTATATATGGTATGTAATCCACTTCTTGAACTGTTCACTTCAAACTTCAAAATGAAAAAGCAGTAAGTCCATTCACTTATTTCATCTATATCCACCATTAGTAATGATATTAGTATTTCATAAATATCACAAAAATAATAAATAAGAGCCAGGGACTGATCTGTGGTTCAAATAACAAGGCATCCACAGTTGATATATAGAAAGACCATGCCTGGGAAAGTTCTAATTCTCTATAAAAAATAATCTAGGGATCTTTATGTCAATTAAAAAAGCTGGAGGGCGCCTGGGTGGCTCAGGGTGGCCTGGGATCGAGTCCCGCATCGGGCTCCCTGCTCTGCGGGGAGCCTGCTTCTCTCTCTCTCTCTCTGTCTCCCTGCTTCTCTCTGTCTCTCTCTGTCTCTCATGAATAAATAAGTAAAATCTTTAAAAAAAAAAAATAAATAAAGAGTTTAAGGGATATTGTATTTGGTGACTTTTTCCAGTGAATGACTATTGGAGAAACACCTGTGGTCAGGCATTTTAGGCCAACCCCCTGAGAAAATGGGAGATTAATCACTCCAATTCAAGACAGGCTTTTATTTTACTATTGCACATTGCATGTAAGTCATACAATTTCAAAGCATTTTACATTAGTTCAATATAACCTCAAAATTTCAATGCACTAGTTTTATGTATCTGCCTTTCCTAAAATTTTTGTTATAATTTTAAATATAGGGCATTAAACACTAAACTTTATAAGAGAATTCATCACATGCAGACCTGGACTACAAAACATATTAAAAGAAGAGCTTCAGACAGAAGGGACATCTTCACCAGATTTAACTTAGATTTACAGTAAGGAATGAAAATTAATGTGTGAGTAAATGTGAAAAACAACATTATATAAGGGCATCAGAATGTAGGATAACTGATAACATTGTATCATGGGGAAATACTAGATATAATTATAAGATATATAATAGTAGCCAAAGAATGAAGACTATAGGAATTGTACTGTGGCTATATATTTAATTCTCTCAGCTTTCATTTATCTGAAAATGTATTCATTTCATCCTTATTTCAAGAATAATTTCAGTGGTTATAGAATTTGAATTGACTGTGTGTCTTTGAGTGTGTGTGTGTTTGTGTGTGTATGTGCTCCCTCCCAGCACTTTATAAAGGTCATTCCATTATGTTCTCCCCATCCATTGCTCTCTTGGGAAGTCAGTAAATTTTCATAAAATATCAGCATAACAAAATTTCACAAAGTAAGCTCTTAATAATCATAATATCTGTAATTATTATTATTATTATTTTTTTAAGATTTTATTTATTTGCGAGAGAGACAATGAGAGACAGAGAGCATGAGAGGAGGAGGGTCAGAGGGAGAAGCAGACTCCCTGCCGAGCAGGGAGCCCGATGCGGGACTCGATCCCGGGACTCCAGGATCATGACCTGAGCCAAAGGCAGTCGCTTAACCAACTGAGCCACCCAGGCGCCCCAATATCTGTAATTATTAATCACAGCTCAGACATTCAATCATCGATGGCTATTTCATTTTACTTACATTTCAGGAAACTTCATAATGCTTTGAAGAAATCTGTGCAAAATCAGTTTAAACAAATAGCCCTAATTATGAGTAATACTTTCAAATTTTTAAGCAACACAGTACATTAGGTTGCTGTGCCAGGGAAAAAAAAAATTGTACCAAAAAAACTGTTAGCTAGAATTTAAGGATTAAAAAGGGGTGGGAGACGTTCATAAAGATATTTTATGGCAACGGTGACTGTTTATAAGTGAAATTTGAAAAAAGAGTTCTAGAAAATTAACATTCATAAGATTATAATCATATAAAATTTTCTCTCAATGCTTTTTCCCTTGCATACCATAAATGCTGTTAACAAAAAACCAACTAGCCAACCAACCAACCAACCAAATGAACAAACGAACAAAAGCTACAGCAAAAAAAACAAAAAACAAAAAAAAAAAGAAAAAAAAGAATTGTGTTAGAATAAGACTTGATTTTGTATATTTTATTTTAAAGGCAGAATTTCTGCCCCCCGCCCCGTGAAAGGAGTAGATCATTGATTTATTAAGACACACTAAGCAATAACTGTTAAACATGCCATCCAAATTAATTTAATTAAGTACTTGACTCATTGATTTCATAACTTGTGGTTTTGAGTGGACATGAAACTCATCCAATATTCTTAATTGAAGAGTCATAGCTAGCCACTCCAAGGATAATTTGAATTGAACAAATTTATTATATTTGACCTAGAATTAAATATAATCCAATTAGGCAGAAATTTCTCACTTTTAAATATACTTTATCTTGCACAATAATCTAAATTAATACTATGATAATTTTTCTAAAAGTGATGTTTTAGGTTCTATATCTATATAAGGTAGATGAAAATGAGCACTGAGCTATTCATAGATATTAAATTTATAATTAGAATTGAACACTGCAAAGTAATCAGTAAGCATGGACTCATACTGATAATTAAGATTGCCAAGTTTAATATTTCTGATGTGATCTTTCAAAAAATACAAATGAAATACTTCTCTTATTCCAGGCATCATTTCCCCATACTGTTTTGATATCTGGCCATTAATGCTGGCTATATAGCTTTTACAGCCTGATGGTTCCAGTGTAATTGAATTTTTTTTAATGTGGAGTTTGTGTCAAAGTGTCAAAAAAAATTCCAAATTCCAAAGATGGTTGAAAGAATGTCCACCTGCCCAAAAGATCCAGACAGAAATAGTTTGACCTTTTCTTACTTTGCATTGGAAGTCATCTAGACCACTTACGCCATGTTCAAATGGTTGAAGTAGTTGCAAGCTAACCCAGATTCAATAAGAGGGGACTAGACACCACTTTTGTTTGGGGAATGTTAAGTTCATAATGTAGATCATGCAGAATGAGGGATATTGTTGAAGTCATCTTTGGAAAATACAATTTGTCACATGAATACAAAAATTTGAAGGCAGTACATAAGAAGAGCTGTTTGTGAGAGATGGTGGCATACTTCTGAATTAACTAGATGGAGATAGGGGATAGGGGATAGACGAGAGCATATCAAGATGAGGTAATTGTCCATAAAAACATGAGATATGGGTGCCTGGGTGGCTCAGTAGGTTAAGCAACTGCCTTTGGCTCAGGTCATGATTCTGGAGTCCCAGGATCGAGTCCCAAATCCGGCTCCCTGCTCAGTGGGGGGTCTGCTTCTCCCTCTACCCTTCCCCTCTCATGCTCTCTGTCTCCCATTCTCTCTCTCAGATAAATAAATAAAATCTTAAAAAAAAAAAAAAAAAACATGAGATACAAAGACTCAAATGGTCAGCATCAGTTTCATAAATCAAGTCTCATGTTTGTTCATGGTGATGGTATGGCTTTATATGGACTTGATAAGTTTGCAGAGAATGACTCCAATGTAACTGTCATTTCAAGTTCTTAAGATATAAGTAACTGGGGAATTTTAATGGACATGCAACATTTTTAAAGTCTTAAAATCATGCTAGAGAAGAACAAAAAAGGGAGAAAATTAGAAACTATGTAGGAATGCTTCAATTATACCCTTTTGTTTTGTAAAAAGTCAATAATGGTATATCCATTACTGCTGTGAAATATTTATCTTTGAAACTAGAGATAACAGAGATGGTATCAGTGAAATTCTAGTTTTAAGCTGAGAGACTGAAAAAATGCAAACTCTTCCCCTAACAACAATAAAAAAAAATAATCTTGGAGAATAAATTCTAATAAATATTAGATGAGTGTTTAACTCAAGTATAAAAAGGAAAAATATTAACTTTTTCCAAAAAGCCCTACTCTAATTTTAAACTATTGATTGCATGCATTATTAATGTTTGATCATATAGTAAATCTAAAAGCTAGACTCAAGAGATTTAACTAAAATCTTTACCTCTGACAAAAACTAGTATAATAGATAGGGGCATCTGGGTGGCTCAGTCAGTTAAGCATCTGCTTTTGGCTCAGGTCATGATCCCAGCTTCCTGGGATCAAGCCTGCTTCTCCCTCTCCCTCTGTTCTCTCTCTCTCTCTCAAATAAATAAAATTTAAAAATCTTTAAAAAATATTATAGATAATATAAATACTTGGAGTGTGGGAATATAAATTAAAGACCACATATATATAGTGGAAGAAGGGACAAAAACAAGACAAAGTGATACTTGTTCTGAGTATCTTGCAGACTTACATACATCCATTAAATATTGGACCCCTTAAGGCTGGCTGCTTTTTCTATAGGGAACATGGCTTTTTTTTCTCTTAGGTGGGATTTTCCAGGAAATGAGCTCTGAGATGAAAATTTATTGCAACAGACTAACAGGATGTATTCTCATGGACAACACTGGTAAGGGAATGCAGGAAGGACTGAGCAGAGCAAGAAGTTAAACTATAATTTAATTGCTACAGAAGATCACCTATCCCAGTTTGCTTGTGACATTCTCAGTTTTAGCGCTGAAAGGCTCAAGTCTCAAAAACACTCTGTCTCAGACAAACCTGGACAGGATCATCCAATTCCATATGGAAGTCCAGAATTGGCATGCCTCTTCAGAAATGTGTTCATCTGGGGCCAGGGGGCCATGATCCACATTGACTAGACATTGAGAGACAAGCTATATCTCAGGAAAGGGTACAACTTTGGGTGACCGGCTCCTTTCTGCTAAGAACAATTCCCTAATGTCTCAAACAGTTCACATTTAACATAATTATCATTGAATTCATAAAACCTCCCTCCAATCCTGATTTTCTCTCCTTCCTTAAATAGCAGCTATAGCCTTCCCCATTCTCTCACCCTCTGAATTTTAAAACCTTCACTACATCCTGTAAATTGTAGCTCCTAAATAATTTTCTAATATGTCATTGTACCTTTCTTTCCTTCCCTTAAAAAACAAACAAACAAATAAACATATACTGGGGATATAAAGGAACTGTATCACTTTGAAATCTAAGTTGTAAGACTTTGCACTTTATAATGATTTTTTCAGATCTTCTTAGGAGTTTCATAATACATGAGAATATGAGAGTAGTAACTACTATTCCTTGTGGTAAATCTTCATGTATATATTAGCCACTACATTCACTAAATTATTTTCATTGAATTTAAACAGAATGTTCTCGTCTCCACTAAGTCTTAATCAGTGGAAATAATAACAAAGATTAAATCCCAACTGGGGCATAAAGATTATAATTCATATGAGAAAAGGGAAGGAGAGAAGAAAAGAGGTACTATGCAGGGGAAAATATCAAAGACCTGGCTGGAAGCCAACACAACCCTGTGGAGTGAGTTCTGCTGTGGCAGGGGGAACCACTAGCCAACAGAGATTAGCCTACACCATTTGACCATCTGGATATGAGCAACATGTCTTTACTTCAAAGATTTTGCCTTCTTTTCTCCTTGTGTTTAAAAAACCCATTTAAAAAAAAAAAATAAAAAAAAATAAAAAACCCATTTTGCATGGTTATTCTGCAGTTGGAAAAAACCTCAGCACTCCTGAACACTCAAAAATGAAGGTGAGAGAATTGACAACTTTTTGGTATCACTAAGGAAAAGCTTTAACTGTGATAATGGAGAAACTTATTAAACTACTTTCAAATTGCTCACTTAGCTAAAAGAGCAATACATACATCACATCTGTTGCAATAGGGTTAATCCGGAGGTCATAAAATTGTAATATTTAGGGGTGTCTGGTGGCTCAGTCGGTCAAGCATTCAACTCTTGATTTTGGCTCAGGTCATGATCACAGGGCTGTGAGATGGAGCTCGGTGACAGGCTCTCTGCTGGGAGTGAAGCCTGCTTAAGATGCTTTCTCTCGGGTTCCTGGGTGGCTCAGTTGGTTAAGCGACTGCCTTCGGCTCAGGTCATGATCCTGGAGTCCTGGGATTGAGTCCCGCATCAGGCTCCCAGCTCGGCGGGGAGCCTGCTTCTTCCTCTGACCCTATCCCCTCTCATGCTGTTTCTCTCTCTCTCTCTCTCTCTCTCAAATAAATAAATAAATAAAATCTTTAAAAAAAAAAATGCTCTCTCTCTCTCCCTCTCCTTCTGCCCCTCCCCCACCTCCCTCTTAAAAAAGTTATAATATTTAGCAAAATATCTTTCATTTTGGAATCAGAGAGAAAATATTACAAATCTTGGTAATGCACAAGATACAACCAGGATCTGTATTAAGTGGAAAAAGATATTGAGAAAAAAACACTACCTGTTTTGGAAAGAAAAAAAGATATGTCTAAATGGATTTTTCTACTTTAATTTTTTAGTTTTAAGTTTCCCAAATGACAATTTTGGTTAACAATTTCCCAAATGGACCAATTAATCATTATTCAGAAGACTTTGTACTACCTTGCAGACATATATATATTTTTTTTCTTGTACCCATCATCTCATATAGTCACCATTTTCATGTGTACATAAAATGAAATATTACTCAGTCTTAATAAAGAAAGAAATCTATATTTGCAACAACATGGATGAGGCTGAAGTACATTATGCTAAGTTAAATAGACCAGACGCAGAAAGATAAATACTGCATGTTCTCACTTACATGTGGAGTTCAAAATAGTTGAACTCAGAAGCAGATAGTAGATTGGTAGTTGCCAGAAGGTGGGGGGATGGGGAAATGAGGAGATAGTCAAAAGGTACAAAGTTTCAGTTATGAAAGAAGAGTCAGTTGTGAGGGTGGTGACTATAGTTTACAATACAGTATTTTTCTACTTGGAAATAGCTAAGAGGGTAGATCTCAAGTGTTTTCACCATGAAAGAAAGAGAAGAAAGGAAAAGAAAAGAAAAGAAAGAAAGAAAGTGAGAGAGAGAAAGAAAACAGTAATTGTGTGAAGTGATGAATATGTTCATTATCTTGATCACCATGATCATTTCATAATGTACACATATATCAAAACTTCAAGTCATACACCTTAAATATATACATTTCTTAGTTGTCAATTATATCTCAATAAAGTTGAAAACAAAAAAAGACTGTAACATAGTAAATGAACTTAAAATTCCAAGAATAGTGATTCTCATCAAAGCATGTGAAAGAACAGGAGATGTTTTAGGAGGGTAGATATTAAATTTAATTGCTTGAAGGCAAGTATAAAAAATAGGTAGAAGTAGGCAAAAATTTAAAATTGTTTCAAAACTTATAAGTGAGGTTACTGTTATACACTATTATACACTAACTAGAATGTATACTAATTGGTAAGCCATAGAAAATAACCTAATTTTGGCCTACCTGATTCTGAGTTGACTTTGTAGACCTTGTTAATCCTGACATACAGTATAATGTATAGTACTAATGGAGGCTATTATCCATGTGGTTTTAAACACTCCATTATGTTCTAATAGATGCCACCATTCCAGCAAGCATCTATGGAGTGTCTACTATCCTAATATGGGGTGTTAGCAATGGCAACATTCTGCTTTCATCAACCTGTTTACCAGCCTCGAAAACACAAAATTGATACGCAGAGCTTAGTAGGTGCTCCCTTCCATCCATCAACCTGATCCCAATGGTCATAGAAGATGGTAGAAGTGCATGATACGAATATTCTTTATAATTTTCCACATATTTTAAAAATTGTGCAGGGACACTAAGAGCTTAAGTTGGAATCATGTGCCACCCTTTAACATTGTGTGACACTAACCTAATTATTAATCTCTCTGTTATTCAAATTCCACATCTGTAAAATGGGATTTTATAGAACCCCTCTCAAGAGGTTGTGTTGAAAATTAAAGATTTATCTCTATAAAGTACTTAAGCAGCAGAAGGCAAAAGGTGACAATGATAATGATTTTAATGAGGATGCCCATGGGGCAGCAAAGATAGAAGGAAATTAGTAAAAGGGAGGCCAGAGTATCAAGATGAACGTTTGGTTACATAGGTGATGAATCATTCATAAAGGAGAGGTTATGTTGTACTTTTCATGAAGGAATGCTGTGATCTCCCATATTGAAAATAGCCTTAGAAGTCATTAGAAAAGAAACTCCAAATCTCCCTTATTTCATTACCCTTGTCAATATTTTTATTAAATATCACTACATATTTATTTTTCTAGATGAGCATGTTTCTCTGCATTTACTAGACAGAATTATTCATTTAGTTTTTAATTTTAAAAAGTTAATAAAAATGGATAATAGCTTCACAGGGTAACATTTGTAAACATAGATATATTTGTGTGTGTGTGTGTGTATAAATATGTGTATATATTGAATCTACTGTGAAAAATTCATTTCTTACCTTCTTTCTTCACCCTTCTATTTCCTGTTCCTTCCCACATAGGTAACCACTGTTACTACCTTTTTTTTTTTCTGCATACCTTTCTCTCTAGAGTTTCTTCATACATGTAAAAGTAAATGTAATGCAATATAGTATAATATAACATACAATATAATAACATATGTATACATGGTTCCCACACCCCCACAAACATCATCCTTAAAAAGTAGCATATAATGTGGATTATTTTGTACTTTTACTGGTTAGCTTTATACCCTAGAGATCTTCCCATTTCAGTGCCTAAGGTACTGTCCCATTCTTTTTTGGAGTTGTCTTGTATATACCAAGATTTATCTAACCTGTTTTCAACTGATGGCATTTAGGAGGATTCAAATATTTATAATCCAAACAAAGTTTGGATAGCTCCCCCTTCTGTAACCCTCAGTTTGTTTCCCAGAGTCCAGAGTCTCTCATGGTTTGTCTCCCTCTCTGATTTCTTCCCATTCTGTTTTCCCTCATTTCCTCTATGGTCCTCTGTGCTCTTTCTTATATTCCACACATGAGTGAAGCCATATGATAATTGTCTTTCTCTGCTTGACTTATTTCACTTAGCATAATCCCCTCTAGTTCCATCCATGTTGATGCAAACGGTAGGTATTCATCCTTTCTGATGGCTGAGTAATATTCCATCATGTATATAAACCACATCTTCTTTCTTATTCCCTACCAAAGATCATAGTTATTTTCTTCTAAGTTTATTATTAAGCCAAAGAAATGGTCTCTTACTATACATGTATTCATACATGTGGCTTTTAGTTTTCTTCTTTCAGTACAAGGTCAAGAGCACTGGTATTTTCCTTGGTTTTCTTACAAAAAGCGTGTCATGTTGTTTTGGGGAAAACTTGCATTTTCATATTTCTTTAACATGGCAAATGCTTTTTATCTTACTTTCTATTAAATATAATTGGAATTTCTGTACTTACTATATATAGGACCTTCATTGGATACTTATAGCTTTATACTGAAACTTAAAATTTTTCATAATTTTAATGGACAGTTTAAAATTATAATTTTAGCTTTTTTAATAAAGAATAAGACACAAAGCACATAAGAAGTTTATAGTGTATATACTATAGTGTATATACATTATATATACAGTATATTATATATACTATATATTATATATAGTATTATATATTGTATATACTATATATTATATATATATAGTATTGTATATTATAGTGTGTATACATTTCTTCTGCAGCATGAACTCTTCTTTGAAATCTGATGGAACAAGGATAGTCACCTCAAAGGTATTGATGCTCTTATGGAAAATCTAGAGAATCTCCTTGTTTATTTTATACAATCATTTTAAAAAGAATTCAAACTAAATCTTGATGTTAAAAGTGAATGGGATTCTATTTTTAAGTTGAAAGAGTTTACTTTTGTTCTGGTTTAGTTCTTGAATAAAGTGATAAAGTAATTGTATTATCT
This sequence comes from Mirounga leonina, assembly GCF_011800145.1. Classification (NCBI taxonomy): domain Eukaryota; kingdom Metazoa; phylum Chordata; class Mammalia; order Carnivora; family Phocidae; genus Mirounga; species Mirounga leonina. Next base: position 17,769,014 of record NW_023270389.1, read on the forward strand.
TGCATATCAGCAAATAATGTACAAAGCCACTTTTATTGACTTCTTTTGATAATGGTAAGCCTTTTCTAAGTGCTTTACATATTCAAATTTATTTATGCTTTATATTGACCCCTTAAATTAAATCCTATAATTATCTTTTTTCTACAGGTAAGAAAACTGAAGCACTTACAAGTTAAGTACCTGCCCAAAGCCAACAAATTCAAAGCTGAGATACAAGCCATTGCACTCTGTCCCAGTGGAACTGGTGGATAGGATGCATTCTATGACCCTACAAGTTAGAGTTGGTGGGCAGTTGATCACAAATTAACATCATCGGTGTCACAAACTCACCTTGCAGTGTGCTTTCAGCAATCTTTTCTCTGTTTGCAACATAATTTATACTTTTAACTTGCTATTCTATTTATCCGATAATATTGCAGAGACTGAAGGTAAAACATGAACTTCATGTACTTTCCTAGGATTGGGAATTAATTTTTATTGATCTTACTTTTTAGGTGATTGATGTTTGGTGACCGATATATAACTTTGGAATGAGACTTAATGTCATGTTTAGCATAAAATTGCTTGCCAAAAGTCAATCTGCCCTTTATACAAACTAACAACAAAAAAAATTAAAACCTGATGTTTAAATATTGAATAGAAGGAAATGTGTTAGGGTTGTTAAAAACAAGTTTTAATGATAGTTCTAAGCTTTACAGATACGGTGTTTTAGGCTCCAAAGTGCAGTTTTGCTGAAACTGCTTCTGTCTGTCTTGATACAAAGTACTCAACATAATAAGTTTTACTCTACTACATGGAAAATGATAGGATGTAAATTTTACAGTTATTTTTTATTTGATGCTTACAGAACCTTTTAGCAGTGACAAGTTGAAGTTTATTTCAAATAAATTTGGAATTAGAGCTGATTTACTAGTCTGTATATTGTGAATTACATAGGCTATATATTTCAAGACATAGATATACATTGCAATTGCAATATAGAAAGCGATTGCTTATTTTACCATGGCAGGATTATTTTGCTTTAGGGAAGGAATATTAAATTCCACAAATATTTGCTGAGCCTGTTTCTCTGCATTGAAGAAAGTGCTTCTCCCAAGTGTTTTAAACTGAAATGATATATAAAATTTGGTACTTCCTTGTGTGAGGTGCCACCCCTACACCAGAATCTGCTCTAACTTTGGCTCACACTTCAGGCGGAATGATCTATCTGCGAACTCTATCATGTGGCTCTATTCTGGGTTTTTATGTTACTATGTGGATTATATATGGAGGGACCAAGGGTTGTAGCATAAAAACAGATCATTCCTCAAAATAACACAGGGGTTCTTTCAAGTTGTCTCTGGGTCATATCAGACATTTCTTGCTTTCTTGACTCCTGTAACTCACTAGAGGTACTTGACTACATTAATTCAAATTTAATTCTGTCAACAACCTAATGAGATAAATATTATTTCTCTTCATGTTACGAATGAGGAAACGGGACAATTTGAGGGTAAGTAGAGTTAGTAAATGACCATAACCTCTACCTTCTTCATGTTTTCATGACAGTTTGCCTGAGAATAATTATAGCAAGCATTTGTTTTCATTCATTTTATTGAAATAAATAATGTAACAATAAAAAATGCAATTGGAAATTCTTACTCTTCTCAGAATTATTGGCTATAATCCACTACTTCTTTTGGTAGAAACTGCTATGAGCAAAAATCAAAGCAGCTTTTTCAGAGCATATATATATATATTTAAAGATTTATTTATTTGAGAGAGAGAGTAAGAGTGATTGGGGTAAGGGGCACAGGGAAAGAATCCCAAGCAGACTACCCACTGAGTGTGGAGCCTGGCTGGGGATCAATCCCAGGATCCCAAGATCATGACCTGAGTAAAACCAAGAGTTGGATGCTCAACTGCCTGAGCCACCCAGGCACCCCTTATATGTATATTTTTAAAAATGGTGTAAATAACTAGGGATGTATTAGAGCCAGCTTACCCTGGCTCATTAAAGTACACTGTTAAATTTTCAGAGATTTTACAAGTCTGTTTTAAAATGCAACCATTATTTAAAATTAAATTATATGAACACACAATATATGATTATAAGCAAAAATGATAAATACTCAAAACTCATTCACCAGTTTTTTGTAAGTTTACTACATTAACTATGATGTATGTTATTGAAGTTATTTATGTGTATTGTAGCTCTATGGTGAAATACTAAGCAATAGGATTGTGCAATGTTATTGAATATTTCTTTCCAACTTTATGTTAAGTGACATCATGTTAATAGATTGACATTGGCCATAATGGTAAAATTTATACCATGGAATGTGATGAACACTGGAAATAAGGACTTAAGTCACTGTTTTGGTGGTTGCCTAAAGAAAATGATGCCAAAATGTTAATAATGCATATTAAACTTAAAACACTGCCTTGTCTGTAGTCATTACATGCTGACTTGGCATACACACACATGAACACACACACAGACAAAAATGAGAAAATATTCTTCTAGAAATCAAACACTATCATCTTATTCAGCAAAGACATCGTTCATATCTTTGACGAATGAGGGAATTTCCAAAACATGTTTTTATTATTTCGCTTTCATCTTACTTGCTAAGTAAGCAAAATTATTAACTAATATTATGTCAAAAATACACTCATTTATCAGTGATATGAGTGAACTTCTTTGCATCATTTGTAATCTGTTTTTGTCAAATGATGGTTAAATTGCAAACATAAGTTTGCTACAGATACAAGAGGTCAGCAAAAGTCAATAAAAAGCATTCTGTGAAAATCAATTGGCTATATGGGATTACAATAGGGTATAGTATTTTTATTATTATTTGTAAATTGTGTTCTATATATCTTTTATATCAGTACAAAAATACAATAAACTCATACATTATTTTCAGTTTATTTTTAAACATTTACCAATACACTACTGCACATAACTCACTCAGTAAAGGCTGAAATTTTGAAAGAAATATAAAGTGTAGGAAATCTTGATAAAAATATTGACAGGGTATAAATATAGAAACATTGAAAGCCATAATCATTAACCAGTAATAAGTTAATGGAAAAAAAAAAAAAAACTGACAAAATAAAGATGTTTAAATTTACCAGAACAGATTTTTTCTTTGCACTCAGTTTTGTGATGGGCAGCTTTCTAAGTTGGCTTCCAGTGATCCTGGCTTCCTGATATTCAGGCCCTAGTGCAATCCCCTCTTACTGGAGAAGCAGGCTTCCTGCCGAGCAGGGAGCCTGATGCGGGGCTCGATCGCAGGACCTGGAATCATGACCTGAGCCGAAGGCAGACGCTTAACGACTGAGCCACCCAGGCGCCCCCAGACTTACTTCTAATTAACAGAATATTCTTACTTGCCATGATGTAATATCTTACTATGTTAATAAATTTAATTGGCTAGCAAGAGAGGTGGCTGTAATATAATTATTTATGAAGGATAGACATGCTACAATAAACATACAGTGTTTATTAACAAAATTGATGCTCTAATGAACTCAATCAGCTTGATTAAGTAGGAAGCAAGAAAACTTCTAATACAATTACTTTTTTGTATGTCAAGTATATATGTTTTCTTAGGATAGATCTAATAAACCTTTATGTCTTATTACATGTCCACAGTAATAGCTAAATGCTTTTACAGCAATATTTAAATATCTCTAAATGATGTTTTCTAACCTATAAAATTTATTATTCTGAAAACAATGTGCTTATTATAGTCATAAATATTTCTAGAAAGCCTTGTATTTGAAGAATAATGACTTTGCTAGATTGATTTCTAACACTCTCCTATCTCCACTGCAATGTTAATGAAACCTAAAATGAGCTGATCTTTAACAAGCTTTCTATTCTAGTAACTTTTATTATTTGCATTTATTCATATGACAGAGGCTGTTTTCAAAAAAAGTATTAATATATTGTAATATAAAATATTTTTAAGAATATTTCAATCCACCAAAGACCACAAGCAGAATATAATAAACAGAAATAATTTTAAGTGCTCTAATGAAAAATAAAATTAAAACAATTAAACAGCATTTCAACACATGGAATTAAGAAATTATATATTCAGGGGCACCTGGGTGGCTCTGTTGGTTAAGCATCTGACTCTTGATTTCAGCTCAGGTCATGATCTCAGGGTCCTGAGATCAAGCCTTCCACCAGGCTTTGCACTGGGCTTGGAGCCTGCTTAAGATTCTCTCTCTCACTTGCCCTGTGCCCCTCCCCTGCCACCTCATGCAAGCATGCTCTCTCTCTCTCTTAAAAAAAAAAAAAAAAAAGTAGAATTTTCTGACCAATAATAAAACAGAAAATTTGCATCCATAGAGAATAATTTGTTATAAGCATTGTGTTATAACTCGGATATAATGACATATCCATTTAAGGGCTGTTTAGGATAAGTTTTAATTTCAGATATCAAGCTATAATTATTCTGGCATTCTTTTATATAACAATTAAAATAAGCTATCTTATGAGGAACAAATGATGTCTGTTGGAATATTTTCATGATGGAATGAGGACAAATGATAGCTTTGTTAATTCTGAAAATTGCTCTGCTTGAGGTTCAATGTGTGTACAGTGCTTCCATATGAATTTGCATTACCAATGGTGGTTTTGCTCCATTTAGTAGTAATAAGTAGAGACTGAATTCAATCAATGTTAATCATAATCAATTGGCAATTATAGTTATATTAAGGTCAGTGATACTTTTTCTTAACCAACATTTGTTGACACTATTGTGAGTTTTGCATATAAGTAACGACATAAAGTACATTAAATATTTAAATATTTTATTATAAATGCATGGAGCATTTTTATTTTATGACTCACAAAAAAGGCAAAATGCTAAGTTATTAATAATCATTGTTCTCTTAGGAAATGTTTACATCCCAGTGATTGTTCTTTATTCTCATATCTCAATATTTTGGAGAACTTTGTGGTTATAATATGAAAATCCACAGCATAAAGCAAACTGGATTTTGTCTTTTGGATTATTTAGCTCAATGTTTTTATATTCATATATTTCTCCAAGTGTAATTTTTCTAACTTACTTAAAGTGATTGAAACTCATAATTGAAGTTTGGTTTCCTTAAACTAATTGATCCACTTTCTATGCATTTATTCATATCAAAATGCAATTCTAATAATTATTATAGCAATTAAACAATACATAGTTTGATAATAACAGCATACTGGTAGTAGGTTATAGATATAAAAAAAATGTTTGGATATCTTACTTTAAATTTGAAGAGCAATATAAATAATAAAGGCTAATAATAATAGTATTTTTGAATGCTTATTTTTTCCATGTGCCTTTTTTAAGTGCGTTAAGTGCTTTAACTCATTTAAATCAAAATGGCACTATGAAATGGTATTAAGTAGAAAGTGACGAATAGAGAAGCTATATACTTTGCCACAAAAGCAACACATATTAACCATTAAAAATAGGAATTGGATTCCAGGTCCAGAAGCTAGACACTTGGTCACACTGTCTATGGGGAATATCGCAGATATAAAATATACTTATAAAAAAATAAGAATTTAATGTACTACTCTATTGAAATTCCCTAAAGACATATTCTTAAGAAACAAAATTCTGGGGGCGCCTGGGTGACTCAGTTGGTTAAGCGACTGCCCTCGGCTCAGGTCATGATCCTGGAGTCCTGGGATCGAGTCCCGCATCGGGCTCCCTGCTCGGCGGGGAGTCTGCTTCTCCCTCTGACCCTCCTCCCTCTCATGCTCTCTGTCTCTCATTCTCTCTCTTGCAAATAAAAAATAAATAAATAAATAAATAAATAAATAAATAAATAAGAAACAAAATTCTGGCATATTAAAACTACTTGGGAAGGGGTGCCTGGGTGGCTCAGTTGGTTAGGCAACTGCCTTCGGCTCAGGTCATGATCCCAGGGTCCTGGGATCGAGTCCCGCATTGGGCTCCCTGCTCTGCGGGGAGCCTGCTTCTCCCTCTCCCACTCCCCCTGCTTGTGTTCCCTCTCTCGCTGTGTCTCTCTCTCTCAAATAAATAAATAAAATCTTTAAAAAAAAAAAAAACTACTTGGGAAAATTAGATCCTTGTAATAATAATGATGCTAAATTCGATTTTCATGAAATTCTATGAAATATGGTTATATTCTCTTACCAGATACAATGTAGCACATATTCTATAGAATAAGTTTGTCAGAGACATCAAGTGCAGCAAAGGAAGAAATCAACTAAAAAAAAAGCCAAAAAAATTATTTTTTATGTCTTTCTAGTTTATTCCCTGGTACTTTTAAGGTTTTTCACTGTTTACATGGCATGTTCTCACTCTTGAAATAACTAGGCCACTTAGAATATTGGTGCTTAAATTTTAGTTTCAATAAGTTGATTTTTTGTTTTAGTGTCCTTATAAATTTACAAAGTACTTGCCTATTAGAGGGTTTTTAAAAATATTTTTAATTGCATGATAGCCGTAAATATGGTTTAGCTTTATTTAATCTTTATAAGGATTAATCCTATTAATTTTCAGATAATTATTCATCCTTTTAAAAACTATCACTGAGGGGTGCCTGGGTGGCTCAGTTGGTTAAGCGACTGCCTTCGGCTCAGGTCATGATCCCAGGGTCCTGGGATCGAGTCCCACATCGGGCTCCCGGCTCAGCGGGGAGCCTGCTTCTCCCTCTGACCCTCTCCCCTCTCATGCTGTTTCTCTCCTGCTCACTCTCTAATAAATAAATAAATAATCTAAAAAAAAAAAACAAAAATCTATCACTGAGACTCTACTCTGTGAAAACCACCAGACTAGTTGGTCAAGATGAATTAAATGATATACTAAATCCTTGTTTTCAAGTAACTCACATGAATAAATAGAAATATATTAAAATTTAAATGATAATCTACTAATATGAAAATAATAATAAAAATAATTTAAAACATTTATATGAATAAAATGTCTTGGCACTTTGGTTTATTAAGAGCTTAGCTAAGGGAATATACTTTGAATTCATATAGTTCTGGCCCCCAGTCCTAGCTCTGTAACTTTGAGCAAAAAATTGTATTTTCTTCTCTGATCCTGCATATCTTCATCTGTAAAATGGGGATAATAATGCTTACCAATAGGTGCGTTGCTTATAAAAAGCTGAGTACACTACCTATCAGTTAAGAAGTACTTGCAGATTTTAGTTCTCATAATTATTTCTATTTTAACTATAAGTAATTAATTGCTAATAATAAAAACCAACTTGGCATTTCTTATTGTTCTGGCAATAGCTGTTTAATATAAAGACTAATGCTATAAAAAATGCAATGTTATATTATCTCCTTATTACTCAATTCAGCCATTTACTGTGTTAGAAATTTTAGGGTCTGCTTGGGAAAGATAAATTTGGTCCTGAGGCAGGAAATAAATTGACAGTGCATTGTGATTAAAGAACCTTGCAATATTTCAATTCTCTATATAAACCCTGATTATAATCTGACATTTTTAAGGCCTATTCATGCTGCACAAAATTTCACTGCATTAGTAAATCATATCATATTAATAAAAAGGAGAATTGTGCTCTAAATTCAAGTTTCAAGTTCACTAAAGGAAAAAAATATGTGGTGGTTTTAGTACCACCCCATAAAATTGTAGTTTTGTGTAATAAGAAGAGAACCTTATTTCAAATCTAATATTATTAAATATGAGGAAAAAACAGAAAGGCTGTAGTCAATGAGATGAGTCATTTTATTTATATACTATTTCTTCTAGTCTCTTGTTTATTACTTCTTTAGCAATGGCTTGTGTCCATTTAAGACCATGAGCTAGAAAGGCAAAATTATTTTTATATTACATTAGCAACATACTTTCATCTCTATGACTACTTCATTTTCCTCAAAAGTTCCCTCTAAATAAATATCAACATATTCTTTATTTATGAAAGAAATTTTTTTGAAAATCATGAAGATATTAATTAAAATTTTACTAAGTTCATGAAATCTGTCTTCATCCCCCCAAGGTCAGGGTATGTGTATGTGTGTTTGTGTGTGAGTTTTATCTTTGTCTTTTATATAATAGTGTTTTTTTCCTATGCCTTGGCTCTTATTTATCAAATCATATTAAGTAAGAAATACTACATAGTAGTTGCTTTTATGAGTAAGTCTGTTTCTAGGCTAAGTCTTTTCTTGGATGGGGATTCTGCGAAATGATATAGTCAGGACTTTGCTTTAGTTTGAATGACCTAATCAGACTATTTCCCTCGTGTAATCAAGAGAAAAAAAAAAATAAAGGGTATAAGTTGAGTTCTAACTTACACAAAATTTTTGTTCATTGACTTAGAAAAGAATTCTTGAAAACAAGGCTACTAATGTCCATGGATAATGGCTGTTCTTCTATATAAAGGACTGAAAATTCACCAAAGCAAAAATGAAATCTCCTAGTAAATAACACGATGGGTCAGACAGCAGAGTCCTTATCTGTAAAACAGAAACTAGAGCACAACAAAATGATAGTCAACATTATAAGAAAGAAATACTGTAAAACTAGCATTCAGGATTCAGTAAATATGCCTATTGCTAAAACAATAAGCCCAAAATGGAGTTGCTTATGCTAAGCCTTATGTCAACAATGTGAGACTTAATTAGTTTGACTCTTCCAGAAATAAGGAATTGCCTGATCAGCACTATTTAGGTAATCTGTCTGATAAAACCCTTTTATCCCCTAAAGAAAGGTAACCTTGCAATAACCAACCCACTTTTTTGCCTAATATAGCTTCCTTATTCCTGCTCCCTTCTGCCTGTAAAAGGTCTTTCATTTTGTACAGCTCCTGGGAGCTCCTTTCTGTCTGCTAGATTGGACACTGCTCAAGGCAAATTGACTTTTGCTCAAATAAACTTTTAAAAATATTCAATATGCCTCAGTTTATCTTGTAACACTATTAAGAATGGATTTCAAATAATTAAAAATTTCAGATCTAAAATTGAAGAAGCTTATATCAAGATTAACTAATGAAATTCTAAAATATGTAATTCAAAAACATAGTTTGATATAGGAAAAGAGATAATTTTAAAAATACAAATCTGGTAAACATATAAGTTAACATGTGGGTTGAGTGTATAAAATGGCAACAGTAATAAGGTTTACTACATGGAATTTTAAAATATGACATAAATTTAAAATATGGACAAAAATGACTATTAAGCCAAAGGGAGAAATGATTATAATCAGAACATTCTTACTCGTATTATTTGTGGTTTCCTTAGGAGGGTAGAATTATTAAATTTAAGTTTTATTGTGTTAAATATACATGTAAAAAATTCAAAACACTTAAATAAAAATAAAGCATTAATTTCTACAAAACAATGCCGAAAATTTTAAAAGATTAAAAATCAGTCCTAGGGAAGACAATGAAATATTAAAAAAAATAAATAAATAGAAGCCAAAAAGAGCATAAGAAATAGAAAGCATATTAACAGAAAACAAAGTAAATATAACACATTAAATATATTTAAAAGGTTTGCACTTACTATTTAAAAGATAGATGTATTTTAAGTAAATGTTATTAAAAGAAACATTTAAAATTTAATTCAGAGAAAGTCTATGGCTAAAAGGATGGGAGAGATTTACCAAGCAAATTCTGATCAAAAAACAGATAGATAGATAGCTGCATTAAATTCAGATAAATGTTCTTTAAAAAAAAAAAGGCAACAAAAATCTTAAAGATAAATAGAGTCATTATGTAATGATAAGTATTTCTTTTTGCTGAAATATTAAAGTTCTAAATTCCAATGCATTCAAAAACACAGCTTCACATACATCATGTTTTTGCATGATTTTGCAGAATTTAAATCCAACACCATTGTGGTATATTCCAATATATCCTCCTCAAGGTTTGATAAAACAGAAATAGTTGGTTAATATATATAACACTTTAGTATATAAAAATACACTGAATTTAGATGATATCTGTTTATGCATCTATCTACATCCAAAATTAGAGACTATAAACTCTTCATAATGTCCATATAGTGTGATGAATAATGAGAACTCCAAAGATCATAGAACAGATTCTCTAAAGTCAGAAATAGTTATCTTACAAGGTACCTTCTATGTTTACAAGGCAACATAGCATAATTATAATAATATAAAACATATTCATGAAATTTTATAAAACATACTGGTAAATATTAGTCAAAGGAAAAATTTGAAAAAAATAAAATTTAAAATAAATTATAATGAGAATAAAGAAAAGAAAAGCTTATAGTGTTCAGTCAAAATTGTACTTTAAGGGAAATTTAGAGTTTTTATATTTCTAATAGAGAAGATAACTATATAACAAGTAAATTCAACAAAAGAAGTTAAAGCACAATACAACAAAGAAAAATGGAGGTATTAATTTTAAAATGCAGGTATTGCTTCAGTAGAAAAGAAACTTAAAGTTGAGAGGATCCAAAAAAACACAAAACATGACCTATTCTAGGAACTAATTTAAAAAGGGTTCAAAAATTAGAGTTCAAAGAAAAATAAGTGAAGGCAAAGTTAACAATGTTAGAAATCAAAAAGAGATTGTACCTATGGAATTTACAGATAGTTTAAAGATAATAGTGCTGACAGGACCAGCCTTAAACAACGGATTTTAAACAATTATATCACATGAATAAATTTCTTTAAAACTACAACTTATCAAAACTAATTCAAGAAAAAAATTCAAAAAAGCCTATCCTATTAACTTATATCAGTACATAAAAATATCCCTAGAGAACTTCTGGTTTCAGTCCAACTTAGAAAGAGTTTAGAAATCATCACTCCCATCTCCACAAAACAAAAAAACAAACAAAGCTAAGCTCAAGAGTGGAGAAGAGTGTCCTAGTCAAGGCACCACCATGAGGAGGCCTTGGCAGAAGTGACTGGGAAGTACTAGTAGAGGATCCAATAAGGAAACCTTCAGAAGGAGGCACCCCGGCTGAGAAAAATACAGATATTTAATATGCATATGAACAGGGTTGGCCAGTGTAGGGGAAGGGTTGAAATCAAAGCTAGGGGGTGGGGAGTTGAGTAACTACAACTTCTTCTAGAAAACTATTCTCTCACTGGCTCTGAACAAGTTCGGTATGGGGAAGGCAGCTAGCTACCCCATGAGGCTTATCACAGAAACCTTTAATTGCTTATGGTCAATCTTGAAAAAGTACACATCAGATTTTAGCCTGGAGCCAGACTCATTAATCATTACTGCTCCCATGACCTTTAAGGATAATAAAGGAATACTATGAACAACTCTGTGCCTACAAATTTGATGACACAGATGAAATTAAAAACCAATTCCTTAAAACACACAAATTAGTGAAATCACATAATTAAGCCTTATTTCTATTTGAATTTGAAATTCACTTAATATTCATAAACTTCCCCCGAAAAACATCAGCTCCAGATAGTATTTCTACTGGTGAATTCTATAAAACATGTAACAAATAATACCTATTCTCCATAAGCTCTTCTAAAAATTTGAAACAGAACACTTCTTAATTAATTTTATGAGGTCAGAATTACCCAAGTGCCAAAATCAGGTAAAGACATTGAGAAAGAAGAAACCCTCAGACTAGTAATTCTCATGAACATGGGAACATAAATCCAAAACAAAATACTAGCACATTGAATCCAATAATGAATTATCCAAAATGACCTAGTGGAATTTATTAAAATATACAAGATTGAATCCACACTCAGAAATTAGCCAATGTAAGCCAGTACATCAACAACATATTAGAAATAGAGAGAACATTCTCAACTTTATCAAGAGCATCTACAAAAAACCTACAGCAAGGTGAAAAATATCATTTTCTTCCTAAAATCATGCATAAAGCAAAAGTATCTTCTCTCCCTATTCCCTTTCAATATTGTACTGCAAGGGTGCCTGGGTGGCTCAGTCATTAAGCAACTGCCTTTGGCTCAGTCATGGTCCCAGGGTCCTGGGATCGAGTCCCACATCGGGCTCCCTGCTCAGCAGGGAGCCTGCTTCTCCCTCTCCCACTACCCCCTGCTTGTGTTCCCTTTCTCACTGTGTCTCTCTCTGTCAAATAAATAAATAAAATCTTAAAAAAAAAATATTGTACTGCAAGTCCTAGCTAGTAAATTAAGATGGGTAGAGGAAATTGATGTCTACAGCCTGAGAAGGAAGAAATAAAACTATCTTTGGTCAGGTCATATATGACATAATTGCCTATTTAGAAAATTCCAAAGAATCATCAACAACAACAGCAAAAAACTCCTAGAACTGATAAGCAAGTATAGCAAGGTTACAGCATACAAGCTTAATATTCAGAAGTCAATTGGCTTCCTTTATGTGGACAATATACAACTGGAATTTGAAATCAAAAGATGTTTTAAGGGGTCCCTGGGTGGCTCAGTCAGTTAAGCATCTGCCTTCTGCTCAGGTCATAATCCTGGGGTCCTGGAATCAAGCCCCAAGTCGGGTTCCCTGCTCAGAGGGGAGTCTGCTTCTCCCTCTCCCTCTGTGTGCTCACTCACTCTCTCTCCCTCTCTCAAATGAATGAATAAATAAATAAAAATAAATAACTCTTTTTAAAAAGATATTTTAAAGTAGTAAGCAAAAAATGAAATACATAGGTATAAGTCTAACAAAATATGTACATAGTCCATATGCAGAGAACTATAAAGCTCTGATGAAAGGTATCAAAGAAGATCTAAATAAATGATGTGATATTTCATGTTCATGGATTGGAAGATTCAATATTGTTCAGATGTGAATTTTTCCTAACTTTTTCTATAGATTCAACCCCATTTCAATCAAAATATCAGCAAGCTATTTTGTAGATACTGACAAACTGATTCTAAAGTTTATATGGAAAGGCAATTGGTCTAGAATAGCCAACATGATCTCATAGAAAAAGAGCAATCAAAACTAAACAGTGTATTGTTAAGGCATACAAATTTGGATAGATAGGTAGACAGATAGTGTTAAATACAGAACAACAGGCCTAAAACAGAGTTGCTTATGCTAAGCCCCATATCAGCAAATTGAGATGTAACTTGATTAGTTTGGCTCTCCCCAAAATGGAATCCTAAACTATCCAATCAGGAATCACCTGATTAGCATTAAGTGGTCTGCCTAATAAATCCCTACCATGCCTCTAGGGAAAGTAACCTTGCAATGACCAATCCACTTTTTGGCCTAGTACAACTTCCTTGTTCCCACTTCCTTCTGTCAACAAGTCTTTCATTTTGTACGACTCTTGGGAGCTTTTCTCTAACTGCTATGTTGGATGCTGCCTGATTCATGAATCGCTGGATAAAGCCAATAGGTTCTTTAAATTTTACTCAGTGAAATCTTGCTTTAAAAAAAAAAAAATAGATAAAAATCTTGAATTGAACAGTGTATTGTTAATTTTATTATCATTTAAATTACTTTTTAAAAAATCCACATATATTGAGTAAGGGACAGGCGTGGCTAAGTAGGGAGAGATAGATAGGGGGTGATGTGATTAGACTCACAGAAATCCCAAAAATATGGAGGTGTGGGGAAACCAGAGATAAGGGAATAAACCTCAACTGGACCACCCTGCCCTAGGCATGTGGGGTGGGTGTCTTTTTTTATGATAATCACCTGTGACCAACAAGGAATAACCAGATCCTAAAAAGGAAGTAAGCCATTGAAGATGTTATCACTAGTCCTTGCTCAGTGGTGATTATCAGTAGAAATGTTAAAAGGATTTAAGTTCCCTAGTTAGCTTTCTATAAAAGACCAACTCTAAAGGCCCTCATTGCCAATCCTGTCGGGACCCCTCTCACTCTTGAGAGATTTTTCTGTATCTTAATAAACTTCAAATCTTTACTCACTCTCCTTTGTCCACAAGATCAATTCTTCTACTCCTTGAGTCAAGAACCAAGCTCTCCCACTTCAAAATGACCTAGAAAAAACATAGTTAAATATTCATCTAATATCTGTGTTATAAAAGGCATTCTAAAAATAACTATAGGGACACCTGGGTGGCTCAGTAGGTTAAGCATCTGCCTTCGGCTCAGGTCATGATTTCAGGTCCTGGGATCGAGCCCCGCATCAGGCTCCCTGCTCCGCGGGAAGCCTGCTTCTCCCTCTGCCTCTCTCTCTCTCTGTCTCTCATGAATAATTAAATAAAATCTTAAAAAATAATAATAAAAAAAACTATAAAAATGAAAATAGAAATGGCAAATAAACTTTCTGAATGGCAAAAACTAAGTTGTGCACCAAAATTATAAACTGTGAAAATATTTGCACCATATAGACACAGAATTAATACCCTTAAATATAAATTATAATATAGAACATATATTTGTGGAAAAGCAAAATGGTATGAATAAAAATATTTGACAACTCTCATGAAAATTTTATGGAATAAATTTATAAACAGATCAGATATATAAAAATTATATACAGTCCTTGCATCAAATAACTATAGGGCTATATGACAATTAATAATTGTATTATTTTAATTAAATTGAAATTGAAATTTCTAATTATAATACCTACAACTATATAAATAGTAGGAAATGGGTATTAATATACCCATTAGCAGCAGTTAGATATATAAAGATACATAACATTTCTCTAAAGTCTAAAAATTCTAAAAACTCTGACATAGTAGTTCCCTTTCTATAGAGTTTCCTAAATTTTATACATTTTACCAGAAAGTTATATTAATATATAGATTTTAGTTTCTGGCTGGTTGTTCCACATGTTTCTAATATTACTTAGAAATTGAAACCAACCCAAATGCCTGAATATGAGTTATTGAAGTATATTAGAACTCTTCCATATATTAGAATAAAAAATACATCAAATAAATATAGTTTTAAATATATACATATTTAAACAACATACATATTATGTGAAGATTATTGACAAAAATAGGTTATAATACAGAGTGCTTTAAATATATTTAAATTTAAAAACTAGAACAAAGACAAGAATGCATCTTATCTAGAGAACAGTAAGATGAGATTTCAGATGATTTAAAAATATTCTAGTTTATAGTTTTCTGTTCCTCCAGGCATCCATGGTTGATATATTACTGTTTTATATTTGTCAAATAGTATCTTTTTTTTGTTGTTACCTTGAACTAGCCACAATTTCTCCTCTATGACTCATGCACATACACAGTCAACATGAATGATTCAATCACATATGGTAGCATTCCAGGGTACTGGGCCTCCTAAATGAGATGCATTGTACAAGGAAAGCAGTGAAAATTTCTGGAGACCTCAAAGTTTGGAGAAGAGTACTGATGTCAAGAGAGGAAGGTCATGATCAAGGGGTCTGAGAAGAAGTCTGAGTTTGGGAATGGAGGACATGTTGTAGATCTGATAACCAGAGGCAGGAGGGCCGAAGACATCACCCTAGTACAACCAACACCATGCAGTCTAACTACATAACAGTACTGTTAAAAAGGGCGAAGAATGGGCGCCTGGGTGGCTCAGTCATTAAGCGTCTGCCTTCGGCTCAGGTCATGATCCCAGGGTCCTGGGATCGAGTCCCACATCAGGCTCCCTCCTCGAGGGGAACCCTGCTTCTCCCTCTCCCACTCCCTGCTGCTTGTGTTCCTGCTCTCGCTGCCTCTCTCTGTCAAATATATAAATAAAAGCTTTAAAAAAAAAAAAAGGGCGAAGAAAGGTACAAAGGCCTTTCCCATGTTAACATGATACATATGACCTTTGGGAAATCATGTATCACTCTCAAATCAAAGGAAATAGAAAGGGAAAAGTAGGTATCTTGAATATATTGAATTGACCAAGAATAATAGCCAGTATGATAGAACTATCTAAATCTGACCATTTAAATTTTCAAAATAGAAAGTTGAATCTAATGTGCTAAGATCATTTAAAACGAAGCAAAACACTCATATATTTATTCACCTAGGTGTTTTATTCTTTATTCTTTCCACACTCTCCTTTGCTTCTCAAATGCATATCTGTTCATGTTTACTTTTTGGTTTCTGTGCATCTAAAGTGTTCTCTTTGAATTAGGATTTGCCCTTTTTTATGTTAGGAACTATACTGTTATTTGAGGAAAAGTTCTTAGCTTATGCAATTCTTCCATACCCATCATAGTTATGTTTATTCCTGTATGAAGGTGAAAAGGACTACTTATTTCTAATACAATTGGAAAAATCATGGATGACAGCTTTATTTGTTTTCCAAAGTTGTCTCTGCCTTGTTCAGGGTGCATGGCTGCTCTCTATTCTGGGTATTTTGGTATTTATTTAACAAGAGTTATGTTGTTTTACCTTTTTAAAATGTGATAAAGAGAGAAATATTTCATTTTTAAAATTTATTTTTTAAAGATTTTATTTATTTATTTGACAGAGAGAGAACTCACAAGCTGGGGGGAGCAGCAGAGGGAGAAGAAGAAGCAAACTCCCCATGGAGCAGGGAGCCCAAAGCAGGGCTTATCCCAGGAGCCTGGGATCATGATCTCAGCCAAAGGCAGACAGGCAGACACTTAACTGCCTGAGCCACCCAGGCACCCCAAAGAGAGAAATATTTTAAAAATAATTTTGGTGAGAAAAGTAATTTCTTGGTTGAAATCCTCACCAAGAAAAAGATTTTCCTTTGCATAGATAGACAGAAGATTGCAATGTCACTTCCTTAAAAAGATACCACTACTTTTTAGAAGCTTAAAAAGTCATATTCAATTATAGACTACAAAGAATTAGTAATTCATTTATTCTTTATTCACAACTATGTTGATTGCTGTCTCTATAATTATCTAATCAATACTTTATGTGAATTAAAGCATAATTTTATGTGCATTTAGAGATGGATATGTTGCAAGATATTGGATATTATAATTTTGTTAACCAAATAATATTGGCTCTTAACAACAAGGATTGATAAAGGAATATAAAGGGGCGCCTGGGTGGCTCAGTTGTTAAGCGTCTGCCTTTGGCTCAGGTCATGATTTCAGGTCCTGGGATCAAGCCCCGCATCGGGCTCCCTGCTCCACGGGAAGCCTGCTTCTCCCTCTCCCACTCCCCCTGCTTGTGTTCCCTCTCTCACTGTGTCTCTCTCTCTGTCAAATAAATAAATAAAATCTTTAAAAAAAATAAAAAAATAAAGGAATATAAATTATGAGAGCATTTATTCTAATGTAGCAGGATTTCATGATTGAGCCCAAGTTGAAATTGGATGTATATCCTTGGTCACCATTTTCTATATCTTCAACACCATTTTGCTTCATCTTATTTGCATGTAGTCTGAGAGAACTCGGAGAAATGACTAAAATTGTATCAGTGCAGTAAACCAAGAAGCAATTAGTACAAGGTGAAAAGGACTAGTTTCACTTAAAAAGCAATTACCCTAGAAGAATATGGCATGATGACCTGGTCTCAGCCACAACATTTGGGGACAAGAGGGTTGTTGTGCTTTAAAATACATCATGGCTATTGTTGCTTAAACCAGTTCCAGACTAGTTATCTTCATATGTTGTGTCTCAGTTTAAGTTAGGAATGGGAAGTGTGTTGGGGAGGGTATATGTTGTGGTGAGTACTATGTACTGTGTAAGACTGATGAATCACAGACCTGTACCCCTGAAACAAATAATACATTATATGTTAAAAAAAAAAAAAAAAAAAGAATGGGAAGTATGGCTATCAGTGAGGGAAAGAGAGCCATGTGCAAGGATATCTAAAATGCCTCTGACTCCCTGTTATGTGTCATTGCCAATGTTCACAAAGGAAGGAGGATCCATTTCTCTTCCTGTCTGATGTATGGGGTGTACAGCAGAAACCCTGAGTGGAACAATAGTGTCAGTGATGTTAATAATGTGCCAACAGACACAGAGAAGCCCTAAGATTTGCCAGTCCATGTGCTATGTTAGGAACAGCAATGCCACAGACCATTTTGGTGGAAGAATATGGGTTTTCTTAGTGAATGGGGTAAAGACTTATCAGAATACAAAAGCCCAGTCCAGCTGAGTAGCTAGAAGCTTCATGGTAATAATACACCCAGGACCAGGCGAGAAGAGATAAGAGAGGAGAGATGAGAGAGAAAGAGACAGAGAGACAGAGAGGGAGACAGATGGAGAGATAGACAGAGACAGAGATATTCTTATTTGTGCAAAAGGCAGGAGAGATTGTTTTATTAGTGCTATCTAATACCCTTGAGAAACTCCACATGGCAGGGGAATAGCAAATTTAAAAATTGTTGGGTTAAGGAATAGCAATTCTGCATAAAGGATCTATAAAGAAAAGACTATCAGGCATACATATTGATTTTTTCTGTGTCATCTATGGTATAGTGAAGTTGGCACTTGTTTAAACACAAGTATTAAGTAGTGAGTAAAATAATGTTATAAACAGTGTGCAAAGTGTGACCAGCAGTTCCTATGAAGCAAGAACAAGAATGTCTCAAGATAGGTAGCAAAGCAAAAAACAAGTGTATTAAATCAGTGAAGATTAAAGAGATTTTAGGAGGAAGCAATCTGTAGAGAGGCAGGGAGGGAGGGATCAGGGTTACTTTCCTGGAGTGCAGAGGTGACAATTAGACCTGACAAAGAGACACTAACTTAAAATTGAGATTGACCCATGGAAACAGTTTGTTTAGCAATAATCTTGATTTATTGAGATTTACCAATGTATATATTCACTCCTGTACAATGTACATATTCGTTCATATTTACGAAGTTACATATTTAATTTATTATCATATAATGCCTTACTAAAACTTATGGAGGAGATTTGCCCTGAGAAAATCATGTACTAAAGAGTAGCCATACATTGTATTGGGGAATTTTAATGCTACTAGTCACATCAATTTTCATAATTTGAGAAAAAGTCATTTTGAGAAAAGAATAAATGACACAATCCTCTGCTTATAGTAAAGACTTTATAATTTAAGTTAAACTGATTTAACTTAATTTTTAGAAAATCAAAATTCCATTACCTAAAATTGAATCACATTGTTTGTCTAAATGCCTTAATCACTACTCAATAGGTGGAAATGAGAAGAAATGATACTCTCTTTTAATAAGTATTTATAAAATAAAAGTATTTAGAAGTTATTAATCTAAACTAAGTTGGATAAAAACACAATTAAAGAAAATTGTATGTAGTATGTACCTTAAAAGTGCTTACATTTCAAGGTAAAATATTTGAATTATGTAGCAGGGCTTTAAAATAATAGCTGATCATTATTAATTTCCTCTGGTATTTATTGTCACAATATTAATCATGATGAACTCATTTGGTATTAATGTGCATGTCATACCTAGTTCTTTGGGATTTCAACAGTGATTTCAGCAGTGATTAATTGCACAATTATTTTAAAGGGTTACCAATTTTCTTAATACCTCCTACCTGACAGGAGAGTTAGAGCTGCATTTTTGCAGGTATAGAGTATAACAGGTATATTTTTCTTCTATCCATGCAGCCAAAATTAATACCTGTGTTTAAATCTCATGTGGCTACTTGAGCTCATTTCTTGCTATTTTCATTCATAATCTCAATATGCCAACCTGATTAAAATACCATCTTTTAAAGATTAATCATCTAATACAGGTGACTATATTTTAAATATGAATGGGAGTTGGGACGTGAGGAAATAGATCATTAAAAAAAAAAAAGGCAACCAAAAATAAAATTAGGTTCTCAACTAAAAAGTGAGAGCAAGCTGGGAAACTATAAGAATGGTGGCTGAACAAAAAAACAGAAGGAAAAAATGTTACCAGTTGGAAACAAATCCTCTCAGAATTCACAAAGCCTTAATAAGGTCTTTTGACTCTCAGAGGGCATGAGATGGTTGCCATGAGACAATCATCTCTAGATTACTAGGACATAAGAGAATATGAATGAGAGGCTTATTTATGGAACTTCAGACCACAGAAATGTAAAATATTTAAATTATATGGAAAACTTAAGTAGATCCACATTATTACTTTAAAGTAACATAAACTTATTTTCTTACATATTATGTTGTTATGCTTTTTCTGTTTATTTTTTCTCTAAAAAATGTAAAACTGTTTCAGCAAGTTCTAATTCCAAAGGAAAATAAGTGAAAATAGGGTGTATGTAAATCACTCCATATCTCTTCCTTATGCTTTTATCTTTCTTTTCCCACTGACCGTAACCCAAGCAATTACACACATGAAGAAACAACCTATTACACACATGAGGACACTGTTTCTCCATATTTAAGTATCATTCCTCAACTCTTGGTTATCTAACTTCCAAACTAAGCTTTACAATACATTCTAATTCTTCAAGGATAATAGCTCCTGTATTTATAAGTTATGAATTATTATTTCCTTTACATTCTAATAAATGAAATTTTAATCTACCATCATATAAGTTAGGCAATGTTAGATGATTTGGGGGTCAATGGATAACCACTATTATATTAGTAGATCATTTCAGCAGAACATATGGGGCAGTATACAAATACCTTTTTTTGGTTAATATTTCCATGTTTTATTTATTTTTTAAAACTAACTTTCAAAAATGTAATTAAATTTTCAGCATTTAAAATAAATATTCTGTAAATTAATTACATTTAAAATTAAAGATGTGAGAGTCAGTGTAGTAGAAAAAGCATGGGAGAGAGAAAGAGAGAGACTTGGCAAAATTATGGCAGAATAATATAGGATGGACCCTCTTCCCTTCTAATCACATAAAAATAGAAAAAAGAAACATAAATAGCAGCCACCACATCAAAACACATTATCTTAGAAAACATATTAGCTTTAAAGAAAAAATAAATTACTAAACACTGGAAATATTGAGAAATCTCTATGAAGTGAGTGTCAGTTATTAGAATAATTAGCAACTCTAGCTAAAGTAGTAGAAAATCTGAAAGATATGAACAATTATTTCTTAAATAATTAAATAAAGTAAGAATACACTAAAAAATAACAGTAAATAACAGGATAATAGGGAAACAGTTTAGCAAAATTTGCCAAAGAATTATTAGAGCTATGAAACCAATGATAGGTGATGAAATTAAAAAATAATATGATATGAATCTGAAGATAGAATAAATGAAATAGAAGACAAAGTCATATAACTTGCTCCATAATGAGCACATAAAAACAGGAAAATAATATTAAAGTAAAAATAAGGGCGCCTGGGTGACTCAGTTGGTTAGGCAACCAACTCTTGATTTCAGCTCAGGTCGTGATCTCAGGGTGGTGAGATCAAGCCCCGCATCAGGCTCCATGCTGGGTGTGGAACCTGCTTAAGAATCTCTCTCTCCCTCTGCAGCCCCCTCTTAAAAAAATAATAAAGGAAAAAAATAGAATTAAAAAGTTTCAATAAGAATCCAATTTATCAATAATAAAGCGTTACTGAAAGAAACACTAAAGGAGAAATTTTAATAGGCGAATATTAGTTTCAGAAGGAAAGTCTAGAAACCAAGATCTAATGATTAGCAAATATCAGCAAATAGGTTGGTATATCACAAAGTATATTGGGTTTTAAATAGTTTAAAACAAATTGGACCTAAAATCCTAAATAAAAACAAAAAGACAGACTCAAAGAAATTTTTGGTTTTACCACATATGAGAGAAATATATTTATTAACTTCAGACTTTGCTAAAGCATTTATGCATGCCAAAATTTTAAGAGCACTTCCTACATGAACAAAGAAAATATGTAAACTAGAATAAAAATGAAGGAAATAGAATTCAAAAAAGGGAGCAAATAGAAATCACAGTAAATAAAACTAAAAGTTATGAAATAGCAATGTAATATTTTAGTAATCATAATAGTTATAAGTAGCCAACACCAATTATTGGTAGATTCCCAGATTGGTTAAAAAACTAGTATCTGGCTGCATCTGTTTATGAGCCCCAAAAAGTAAAAAAAAATAGGAGAATTATACCTTTTTACAAAATGGAGTAACAGTAACCAAGTTTACTTCATATCTTAAAAACTAGAAAATTGGGAAAATTGTATGAAAATAGTTATTACAGATATTGTAAAGAGGACTGTGTAGAACTCTAATCTATGAGATAAGGAAAATGAGAAAGGCAAGTGTAATAATACTACTAATTTACTCCCTGAAAATAGTTTCCAGGCCGTGGAACAGGGAATGGCAATTCAAACAGTCCAAAGCAGCACAGACCAGCCGTGGAGTTGGAAAGCCCATGATGAGGAAAGACAAGGAAGCTGGAATAACAGGAAAGTACTACAGAGGAGGAACTTGCAATAAAGGGAAAACAATTTAATATTCCAATAACAATGAATACTACTTCCGGTTAAAGTTAGGAGTTATAAGAGTATTCCTTGATTAACCTTATCAAAGAATGTTTTTATACCAAGAGCATTCCTGGATTTACAAAACTCATAAGTAAGTTGTTTCTATGTACTCAGTTTCAGTGTTAGTTTTGTCTGAATACACACACATACACATGTATTTTAAAAAGAGATGTAATTTCAAAGTACACATATGTGTAGATATTGAATTAAATAAATGACCTCTGGATTTTTTATGCAATACCAATTATTTTCACAGGTTCATCCATATGTCTCTTGCAGGTGAATCTCTCTACTAAGCCCCTCTCTATACCCTAATCTAAACTTTTTTTTAAAATTATTTTTGGATAAGTAAAGAATAATATAATCTTAGACTTCCTTTTTTAAGGTTGCTTTAAAAAAGTGGAATAGTTTAAAGTTCCAATGGCAAAATTGTTAGCTCAAATCTGCTTTACCTTTTCATTCCTTTAAAACCATAGATTAGATTACTCAGGGGCGCCCAGGTGGCCCAGTCACATAAATGTCTGCCTTTGGCTCAGGTCATGATCCAGGGTTCTGGGAGCAAGCCCCATTCTTGCTCCCTGCTCAGCAGGGGAGCCTGCTTTTCCCTCTCCTTCTGTCCCAGCTCCTGTGCTCTCTCTCGCTCACTCTGTCTCTCAAATAAATAAATAAAATCTTAAAAAAAAAAAAGACATAGATTTTAAAAATAAATAAATAAAACCATAGGTTACTCTCCCAAAAGAGTTGAAGATACACATTTCTGTGTATCATTAATATTTATATTGCCAGCTAATCCCCAGAGATACAAACAACATACACCCCTATATTTGAGCTCTGAAATGCATTTATCCCTAGAACAAATTTTCAGAGTTAGAATCTGCAGAGATCCAAGATCGGATATAAAAATGATAAATATTTTATTTTAAGAGTGTGTCAGAATAGTTTTGGTGAAAAGACTATAATTCAGGTAATTTGGCAAATTGGTTGCAAAATGTTTATTAACAAAATAATCACATTATTGTGATTAGTGATTAAAGTTTTATTACAGGTCTGACAATATTTTCAGTGTGTTACATGTATTGGCTCATTTTAAACTCACAAGAAACCATAAGATGTTAATATTCTCATTTTTGAGTTGAACACATGGACACAGGAAGACTATAGAGAATCTGCCCAAACTCACACGATGAGTTGGAGTTTGGGAAGAAACTCAGTTAGTGACACTCCAGAGGCCATGATAAGAAATATGACTTACAAACAGAAGGACTGAATAGCCAAATATGTGTTTCTACCAATGGTGATCATTTAAATTGTTAGTAACACTTTTAGAATCTCTGTCACTATGAGAATAATCAAGCTTATCTCTATAATGTAGTTTAAAGGTGAATGTTTTGTTTAGAGTGGTTATTAATGAAGTTGAGAAATGGACATTAAGCATAGGATTGGCAGAAAACAAAATGAACTGTCTTATCTAGAGATGCATTGATGCATTGAAATGTAATCTGCACAAGGAAAAATATTTCAATTTGAGTAGACAAGCTTATCTATGCTCTTAGTGTAAAGCCAGTTGAAACTTGGCAGGGTTTCTGCCTTCCTTTGTTTTGTATTATTTTTAAAAGAATGGAAAACTGCCAATGTTACTGAATTGGCTAAAATTATTAGAGGAAGACTGTTGCTTTTGAATTTTTAAAGCAAAATTTATTCTTTCTTTATCTGTTTGGGGTAGTTAAAATAATACCAAATTTTTACAACTTCAAATGCATTCTTTTATATTTAATTATTCTCTATGAAAAATGCTTATCCCCAAAGCATTATTCATTCAATATATATGTTTTAATTTCATTTCCTAAATATTTTTCTGTTGATAATGGCAAAATTTATAGTATATGTGATTAAAATCATACCTACCACTTAATATTATTTGATATGTATGCATTTTAGATAAATAGAAATATAGTAGGAAAAAATGTAAAAGATATACTAAGCTTTAAAAAAATTTGGGGGGCGCCTGGGTGGCTCAGTTTTTAAGCGTCTGCCTTTGGCTCAGGTCATGATCCCAGGGTCCTGGGATCTAGCCCCACATCGGGCTCCCTGCTAAGTGGGGAGCCTACTTCTCCCTCTCCCACTCTCCCTGCTTGTGTTCCCTCTCTCACTGTGTCTCTCTCTGTCAAATAAATAAATAAAATCTAAAAAAAAAAATCTTCTGAAAGTATTATTTATTTTACTTATGTCTTTACTTTGTAACAAAGAGTATGCCTTATATAAAGCATACTATTTTGGGGGCTCCTGGGTGGCTCAGTTAGTTAAGCATCCGACTTTTGATTTTGGCTCAGGTGATGCTCTCAGGGTCTTGAGATAGAGCCCCACATTGGGCTGGACACTCAGCAGACAGTCTGCTTGTGACTCTCTCCCTTTCTCTTTGCCCCTCTCCCCTGTGGTGTCTCTCTCTCTCTCCAAAATAAAAAAAAAATATATCTTTGAAAAAAAAATAAAGCATACTATTTTTATTTTCATCCCATCTGCATATGATGAAAATTTCACAAGCTTTATGTCAACTTGGCTGGACTACAATGTCCAGATATTTGGGCAGGCATCCCGGATGTTTTAGTGAAGCTGTTATTTAGATGAGATTTACATTTAAATTGGTAGACTTTAAGTGAAGCAGATTACTCTCCATGACATGGGTGGGCCTCCTTAGCAGAACAAAGACTGATCTTTCCCCAACAAGAAGTAATTCTGGCAGCAGGCTGCCTCTGGGTTCAAACTGCAACTCAAACCATTCGGTTTCTCTGGAGAACTCTAATAAATGTCCTTGGAGGTAATTCTGTATCAAGTATCTATTTTTGCCGGACAAATCCAGTTGCACTAATACTTGCATTACTTTTCTTGAAATTATGTTCATTTTTCCTTGAAAATTACATCCATGACTTATCTGTCTAGTGACAGTGTGTTATTTGTGAAGATGAAATATATATATATATATATACACACACACAAACAATCAAATCTTTCTGTGAAAGCACATAAGGAACCCCCTTCACTTTACTTAGTTAACCTGAATTGCAAATTATCTGATGTGCTCGTTAGCCTAACTTTTTCCCTGTGTACTAGAAACGTTTAATATGGTCTTATGTGAAAATAGTTGCATGAAAGAAATAGATCAATTGTATCAGACTCTAAATTCTATTTTATTTTCTATTTTCCAACTAAGCATGCATAGGTGTGCTATTAATTTGATTTTTGAAACATGACTTTACTAAATCTATTTTAAGCTACTGTAATCTCTCATTATTATATCTGCATTACTATACTGTTTTATTTTTAAGTAGTTCTGGGTCATTACACACTTCAAAGTGTGATATATCAGATTAAAATAGAGAAGGTATTATAAAAAGTAAAAAAAAAAATTCAAATTCCACTCATAATTAAGGGTGCAACATAGGAAAACTTAATTTAGAAATAGATGAGCACACTACCTTAGGGAAATTTGGAAAAAGTCATACAAAAACTGATTATTAAAAAAACACGCTTCCCCAATTCCTATGTTGTTTGACCATGATACTTCAGTGATCAATGGTTTAGGAGGAACTAAGAGAAAATAGTATATATAAGATTTTTTCTCATAATAACTTTAACTCCTTATCTGTGATATTGTTTTTAATTTTTGCTTGGAACAGTATATTGAAGACAGGGTCAGTAAATTTAAATGTCTATATGATATCTTGATATTATAAGCATGAGAACTATGACAGTCACAAATGCTAGATTAAGGAATAAATAGTCACATTCTGGAGATAAAACAAAATATAGCATAATTTCCTAATAGTCAGGTGGGTAGAATATACTATAGTGAATGTATTGAAGTTTATTTTGAAATTATCTATTATTTTTTTTTTGAAATTATCTATTATCAAATTCATCATCTCAGGCATTCAGTTAATTTAATGAGTTACTAAACCAAGCCCTTGGAGCTTGACGTTCTATTCCCACAATACTGTTTAAGAGCCAATTGATCCTTCCATTAGATGTCAGGTGTTCTAGGCTCTGCGGAGAGGAGACTGTTCCATTTACTTGGTGGGCCTTGAAGATCCTGAGGAGATTTTACATACACACACACACACACACACACACACTTTTCTGAACAATTTTCTTTTTTTATCAGAATACAACCAAAATTATATAATATGTGTTTTAAACCTCTAGTTTGAATCCACATCCTAATTCAAACCCATATGTCAGATTTCTTGTTTTCTGGCTTGAATCAAAATCATCAAAATCAGATTCATTCTTTTTTTTTTTTTTTTTAAGATTTTATTTATTCATTTGAGACAGAGAGAGAGAGCATGAGCAGGGGGAGAGGTAGAGGGAGAGGGAGAAGCAGACTCCCCGCCAAGCAAGAGCCCAATGCGGGACTCAATCCCAGGACCTTGAGATCATGACCCGAGCCGAAGGCAGACGCTTAACCATCTGAGCCACCCAGGCACCCAATCAGATTCATTCTTATCTTCATTGCAGTAACAGCTAATACCATCACCAATAAATAACACCTGTAGGATGCTCATCACGTTCCCAGCACTGTACAAATAATTCCTATGCATCATTTCATCATTTCACTGAATCCTGGTAACTCACTTACAAAGAACCCACTGGGGCAAACAGGGATTTGGTAGATCATCCACGGGTTTGTATTTAAAATGTGATGGAGCAAGGATTTGCTCCCCCTCTCTAATTTCAGAGTCTGCACTGTTTATCACTGTATGTCTTATACACAGGCTAAGTATGATAACAAAACTCCTGGTCTGCTATATGAAATTTGCCATCCTCCCTAGTTTCCCTGTCTTACCAAACAGCAATGCCAAGGTCTTCTCAGTTCATGTTCTCATTTCTCACCTAGATGACTACAGTCACCTTTGGACTGCTATTTTTCTTTAATCTATCCTCCAGATGCTGGTAGATTTCATGTTCTAAAATGCAAACATAAACTTGCCCTTTTACTGCTTGAAATCTATCAACACTTCAGAAATTTATTTAAAGTCTTTAGCATGATATCCAAATACTTTCACTGTGTGCCCAGTATTAACTGTTCAGTGTCATCTCTGGCAATCATTAATATTATGTTCACAGCACATTGAACTTCTTGTCCACTGAATATGCTGGGGAAATGAAATTGCACAAAAGAGACAAAACAAAACAAAAAAACAAACCACCACCAATAACAAAAAATGTGCTGCTAGTTGTCATGAAATCCATGATTGCAAGAATTGAAGAAAGGCCAGTTCCAATGATCTCAGCTACCTCCCTGTTCGAAAGAAACAGGGAATTTGCAGAACTTGCATATATTTACTCACAAATGTACCTGCTGGTGTAGAAGAGAAATAATGACTGATAGCTTCTTTTTGTCTGTTTTTCAAATCTTGTATGGATGTAAGTATTGGCAAAATCCTGTACACTGCCATGTAAATGACAGTGGACTTCTGATGATGCATTTACCTATTTTCAGGCCTGCTCCAGAGTAGGGAACTTACTAGGTTAGAGATGGTGCTAAATATCAACAGATTCTGTTCATAATATATACAGGATTTAAATTTCTCACCCCTCCTTGATACTTCCTTGGTCCAAGCTAGCATGGTCTTTATAGAAACTGCCTCTGACTGACCCTCATATATCTGTTTTTGCCTCCTCCCAATGCCTATCCTTAGTCCAGCAGCCAGAATGTTTCTTCAAAGATGTAACCAAATCATATCACTCCCTAGGGATTAAAGAGTATACTCATTATGATGAGCACTGAGTAATGTATAAAATTGTTGAATCACTATATTGTGCACCTGAAACTAATAGAACACTGTATGTTAACTATCCTAGAATTAAAATAAAAACCTTAATAAAAAAATCATCACCCCTTTGATCAAAGCCTTGCAATAGCTCTTCATCTTATTCAAAATAAAAGTCAGTCCTTAAAATGGCCTACAAAGACCACTATGACTCAGTCCACAGTTGCCTTTCTGACTTTTTGCTCTTACTCCTTTTCCTTCATATTCACTCTACTCAAGTAATACTGGCCTCCTTGAGATTATCTTTAACAGCCTAGCCATTTTTCAACTATAGGAAATTTTGTACTCAATTCTCTTTCACCAATAACAGTTCTTACTGACTTCCTCATATCATTTACATCTTCTTTTCCCCAAATGTTAACTTCACAGCAAAGTCTTCATTCAATATCCTATTTAAAATTGCACCAAGTTCCCTTTAGCTAAAGCTACAAGTTTGTCTCCCTTCTTGATTTGTTTTCCTCCATAGCATTCATTACTTTCTAATAAATTATATAACTGTATTCACTTTCCCCCTATGTCTCCTTTTATTGTCTTTTTTTTTTTTTTTGGTGTCTTGTTGTATTTTATCTTTCCCACCAATTAAATTCATCAAGAGTCAAGATTTGAGCTCCACCATTTCATTAACAGAAAACAGAGCTTCATTCAGAGAAGGAGCACAGTAAATATAACTAAGTTGAATAGAAGGGATTGAGTGAGGGGAGAAGTATTTTAAATTAAAGACCACAGAATATTTTTAGGTCAGTTAAAATACTATGGATGATATAATATTGATGGATACATGTCATTATATATTTGTCCAAACCCATAGGACATACAAGAATGAACTCTAATATAACCTGTCAACTTTGGCTGATTGTAATGTGTCAGTGCAGGTTTATCAATTCTAATACGTGTACCACTCCAGTGGGAAATGTAGACGAGGGAAGCCATGTCTGTGTGGACATAGAAACCATTTGGGACATCTCTGTTACTGTTCTATCCATTTTGCTGTGAACCTAAAACTGCTCTAAAAAATTTTAACTCTTTAGACAAAACAGCAGTCTCTTCTCTTTTTGTCTAGATATGAATCCTTTTTTTCCATTTCTGAAATGGTATTTATCTTGCAAGAAAACAGTAACTTCCTGTATTTCTTTTTTTTTTTATTTTTATTATTTATTTTTATTTTATTTTTTTTCTGTATTTCTTTAATCCAGTGTTTATGGATTTATGACTACCTCCTTGATATTATAAGTCAAGGTCTCTAGAGTACAAAAACCTCTTTTCTCTAAGTGTTTTTGCTCTTAAAAGTGAAAGCCAAGGCTTTCAAATTTCTATTTGTCTCTGAAAGGTTTAAAAGGATAAAAAACAACATTTGTGTGTGTGTGGAGGGGATATGTGTGTGTGGGTGAGGACTGATGAAAGTGAACAATTAGTGTCCATTTTTACCTTATGATGCATAGGTATACATAACTGGAAAACAGCATTAGGAGAAAAACAAGATAGACTAAATTTAAGTTTCAAAATAGATTTTGTCTATCTGAGAGAAGGGTATTAAAAATAAAACTATTTTTCTATAAGTCTTTAACTGAAATTTAACATGCTGACTGAAATGACCTTGCATTTTATATTTTCGTCATAATACATCCAGATCATTAAAACTTCTTTTCCTGTTTAAGTAGAAGACCTGGATTTTGGTGTTATGCAGAAAGAATCTGCACAGTGTATTCTTCAGGCTTAATACACAAAAACGATGGGGTTTAATCTGGCCTTGTTCCACTAACAGAAAATAATTAGATATCAACAGAGAAGTAGTGAAGTGTAGCTATGTTTTTTAAATAGAGTTTCATTAATTCCCTTTTCTTCTTATATCTAATGTGATTTGAAATTCAAAGTAATTATATTTGGACAAGGCTCTTTGGTTAAAAGTGATGTTGATTATAGGAAACCTAGACGCTAAGGTACTTGAAAACAGTAAACAATTATAGCCCATCACTTTATGTGTCCTTTTCCATAGAAAGTCATAAAAACTTACCTTTAATTATACGTATTTTACTACATTAATAAGAGATTTATAATCTATTGTCCTCAAGATCTTAGAGGGTTATTTTTCAAGATATAAAAATAATAATAATTTTCATCTAATTCATGTTCCAATTAATAATGCTTTGTACACAATAAAAAATCTCATTTTTGTTATGAAATATAAAACACATTCTCTTTTTGAAATACGAAAATGTAAGTTATTTTATAAGAGGAAGCATGTAGAATATAAATAAATGAATAAATAGATTGCTTATTTTGTATGTTAATGGGCTTGTGACTGAGCCGAGAAATAGAGCTAGTATATGAGAGATGTTGGCTTTTTCTCATGAAGAGTCCTTATACGTTTGCTAGTTGCTAGCTAAAATGGGTTGAAATCAAGTTGGAATAAATTGATGTTGATTCCCAATCCATCATCAGAGGTAAGCATTTAAGAACATGGAGCAGACAAAATCAAGGACTTGGTCAGAGGTCCATAAGAACAAACTGGATAAGCTAGATGTCTGCCAGTCAGCTTATTATAACCCTTTGGATAATGTGCTCTGCTTATCTTTCCGAATAAATGAAATCATGGAGCTCTGTACAGGTAATATCAACAAAGGCTTAGACCACTTTAAAATAGTGCACTTTATTCCAGTAGGTAAAACAAGAGTCAACATTTTGTCCCATGCATGACAATCACCAGTATCAATGAGATTCAGATAACTTGAGACCTTCTAACATGTCCACTTACAGTATGGAAGCTAAGTAGCACTGAATTGTAAATTTAAATACAAACATTAATAAACACTAAGCTCTGAGGTGAAAGCAAAGCTGAGACCTGAATTTAGAAAGGTCACTGGATGCAATATACAACATACAAAATTATTTGTTTATATGCATTCAAAATTCAATTAGTTTTCTATGTGACAACATCAAATGTAAATATGATTTCAGAAATAATTTTATTTGCAAAAGCATAAAAAAAAACCATTTAGGAATAAATCGAAGAAGAAATATGAAACTTCTGCACTGAAAACAATAGAACAGTATAAATGGAATTAAACCCATATAAATGGAGAAATATATCATAAAATATAGATTAAAACATTCAGTATTATAAAAATGTTAATAATATCCTAAGGTTCATTTTCCAGTTGTCAAGCTGAGTCTAGAATAAATATGGAACTATAAAGGACCAAGAATAGTCAAAACAATTTGGAGAAGAACAAAGAACAAAGAAGGATAATTTGGAGAACGTACACTACCAGATATCAAAATTATTATTATTCTATAGTAGTAAAGCAGTGTGTTATAATAAGCACAGGATAGACAAACTGATCAATGAAACAAAATGGAGAGTCCAGGAAAATATTCAAACATAGAGAAAACCTCATTTATGACAAATGTTATATTGCAGTTCAATTGAGAACATTTGACCTTTTATTTATTTATTTATAAATATTTTATTTATTTATTTGATAGTGAGAGACAGAGCAAGAGAGGGAACACAAGCAGGGGGAGTGGGAGAGGGAGAGCAGGATTCCCACTGAGCAGGGAGGACGATGTGGGGCTCGATTCCAGGACCCTGGGATCATGACCTGAGCCGAAGGCAGATGCGTAATGACTGAGCCACCCAGGCGACGCAGAGAACACTTGACCTTTTAAATAAATTTTGCTAAGTCACTAACCATTTGGAAAAATGGTGGCATGACCCCTAAGTTTCACTACAATTAAAAATCTATCCCAGATGGATAGTAAATCTTAATGTGAATAGCAAAAAAAAAAAAAAAAAAAAAAAACTTTTAGAAGAAATAGGAGATCTTACCAGCAACTTTAAGAGGTGGCACAAATTTTTTAAAAAGAACACAAAATGCATTATTCAAAAAAAAAAAAACAACTGGACTATGTTAAAACTAAGTATTTTATTCATTGAAAGATACTACCAGGAGAGTGATAAGGTAACATAGAAAGTATTAGAAAAGATTTACCAGGCATATATACAATTTAGGACTAATATCCAGAATATATATAAAACATATACATAAAGAACCAAGTGTGTGTGTGTATGTATGTATGTATGTATGTACATAGAATTACTACATAAATGGGGCACCTGGGTGGCTCAGTTGATTAAGTGTCTGCCTTCAGCTCAGGTCATGATCTCAGGGTCCCGGGATCAAGCCTTCCCTACCCCCATGCCTCCAGGCGGGCTCCCTGCTTAGTGGAGAGTCTGCTTCTTCCTCTCCCTCTGTTGCTCCCCCTACTTGTGCTCTCTTTCTTAAATAAATAAATAAAAACTTAAAAAAAAGAATTACTACATTAATAAGAATGTCAGAAAATCCAACAAAAAATCAGAAAAAAGGCTTGAAAAGATATTTTGCCCAATAATATACACATTTGGCCAATAACCTATGAAAAGTAGCTCAACTTCATTAATTATTAGGAAAATTTAAATTAAGGCTATTTCTACTAAATAAACACTATAATGACTATACTAAAAATAGACAAAAATACATAATTAATTTTCATATTCTGATGATGAGAGTCTAAATTGGCAGAAGATCTTGGGTATAGTGTTTGACACTATCTATTAAAACTGAAAATGTACTCAGAACCAGTAAATCCATTCCTAGGTTTATATCCAATGGAATTTAGCACATATTTTTACCAAAAGATGTTCACTGGAGTCTTTATAGAAGCAGTCATTGTGATAATGCTGACAGAAAGCTACAAATATTCATCAACATTATATAAACTTGTGGTACAGTCACATAATGACATTTCCACAAAATCATGGAAAACCTCACAAACATCCAACTTATCCAAATACCAAAGAATATATCTGGTTATATATCATTAATTTACAAAGAAAAACTGGTAAAGAAAAAAAAAAAGTCAATGTTGTTAGAATTTAGAACAGTGGTAAAAATTCCTGAAGTAAACAATCATTTACCAATATTACCAGACGCAGTACTATTTCCAGAACAAAAGAAAATGAGAGAAATGACACATTATGTGTAATTTTAACAGCTAGTTATTGGTATAATTTCCTATTTCCTTGTTATTATTTGTACAGCCTGGCTTTCAAAGAGGAATCATTTTGTTTTGAATCTTCCCTACAGAAAATTCCCATAAATAAAAGTGCTTTTGTAAAGATATTCATGATTAAATTTATTCCTCATAGCAAAACTTAAAAGCAACCCAAAGGTCTCACAGCTGTGGTATGGAAGAACCCACTCATACTGCTTGGGAGACTTGATTCTGAGGCTTTCTTCCCAAGTTCCCACTCAGTGACATCACATTCTCAGCTCTGTTCTTTGAAGTGCTGGTTTAATATTGACCAGCACGTCACTGGGTGAGAACAAATGTATTTTTTGATCTAGCACATATTTGCCTTATTAAACAGCAGTTAAAATTAAGTCTTTGCACTATTCTGCTGGAAAAATGCTTCAGTACAGATATTTTTTATATTGCTATTTAGTTGTACATATAGATGATATAGTTAATTAATATGATAAATTAAGTAAAAAGAAATAAAGGGAAATGCCACATGTTAATCTCAAAGAATATGATTTTATTATTCTTATGTTTCCTATATTTTTAATTAAAAATACTTTATTATAAAATCCAAAAATACAATAAAATGCATTTGCTTTTTTATTTTATTCAAAATGGTTACAAAAAATGAATATTCAAATTCTTATTTATTATGAAAATTATAAGACCTAAAAACTCGAAAGTTCATATCGACTAATTCTTGTTGCTTGGTTTAAAAAACCATGTCAATATCAATCTTTGTTTCAAATGTCTTAATGTACTGCATTATTTGCAATAATGTAAGATGCATGTTTCATTTGGGACACTTGCACAGTTTATCTTAAAAGAGAGACAATTAATAAAGGATTAACATCTTGCTGTGTTGTTGTAAAATTCAAGAGATATGTGTAAAACAGTAAACTCTATTAAAGAGGATTAAATCCATTAATTACAAAAGTCTGTGAATATTTCTGCAGAGACCCAGTATGATTTATTTTTCAAATGTAAATTAAAAACCATCAAACCAAACAGAATTATAAGCTCAGAAATCTATGAAAGCCACAGCACAAAAACCAAGTAAGCAATCCAGTATTAGACTGTCTCATAATTTGTAGCCAAGACTGTATTCATTGTGATTCCACTTGTTTTATATTTCCAGTATGCTAGACAATATGTATTGTAATATTTAGGTAACTACAAAGTTAATTAAATAAAATATGGTATTTGTTTTTTATCTTCTGCTTAAAACATAGCCTTACAGCTTATTTTATGAGTTATACTATTTAAATTTAGTTTTCATATACTATGTAATAAATTTTAGTAGGTCTCCATTTTGAAAGTGGAAGAGAATTTATAGGGGAGTTTACCAGTTGATGATTTTCCATGAAAATGAAGTTATGTTAATACATTCCCTCTCAGAGCAATGTGGAGAGTTGTGAACTAATGATGTTTCTACGAGGGAAAATGATTCAGTATATTGTAAAAGTGACAGGGATGGGACAGTACACAATCCAAGTCGACTGCCTTGTAATTCACTTAAACCTTCAACATGGGTCAGACTTTTCACAAAGACACCATCTGACAATGTATTGACAATGTATTGCCAAAGAAGGCACTTCTAAGTGTAGGTTTGCTTCGTCACTGCCTTAGCGCCCCTCTTAACATGCTTTCTGCCCCTCTAGCTCCTTTCAATGTACTTCACTGGATCAATTGAAACTAAGTCATGCTCTCCAAGCTCCCAGTTATATGTAAGAAAATAACAGATTTTCCACCGGCACCAAGAATGGAGGCTAAAATGCTCCGAGGTATGGTTTCCAGTGGGATCCAACTAGAATTAAGTGAGCAGTTTCCTTACAGGGTACATTTACCTTCAAATCAGAACTAATAAAAAGTTGTAGTGGGGTTTTCATTCTCTGTAATTTTACTCTAACTTTCTGGGAAAAAAATTAGATTTTCATATTCAACATTATGAGAAATATATATATATATACACACACATATATATATATATTTTAACCTGGTGATACAAAATACATAGAGATTCTGGTTCAAATAAAAACTGTTTTTTGGGGG
This sequence comes from Mirounga leonina, assembly GCF_011800145.1. Taxonomy (NCBI): domain Eukaryota; kingdom Metazoa; phylum Chordata; class Mammalia; order Carnivora; family Phocidae; genus Mirounga; species Mirounga leonina. The sequence continues at coordinate 17,804,168 of NW_023270389.1, forward strand.
GCGCCTGGGTGACTCAGTCATTAAGCGTCTGCCTTTGTCTCAGGTCATGATCCCAGAGTCCTGGGATCGAGCCCTTCATCGGGCTCCCTGCTCCGTGGGAAGTCTGCTTCTCCCTCTCCCACTCCCCCTGCTTGTGTTCCCTCTCTCGCTGTGTCTCTTTCTGTCAAACAAATAAATAAAAAAATCTTAAAAAAACAAGACAAAACTGTTGGTTGTTTTGTTTGTTTGTTTTGCATAAATAGCTGAGCTCAGGAGATAGCAGAAATCACCAGGGCCAAAACAGAAGGGAAGAAAACACAAACAAAAGCAATAAGCAGGCAACAGAAGTATTTACACATCTTAGCAATGAGGTGTGGCCTTTATTTATTTATTTATTTATTTATTAAGTAGGCTCCCAACTCTGGGCTTGAACTCAGGACTGTGAGATCAAGACCTGAGCCAAGATCAAGGGTCAGACACTTAACCAACTGAGCCACCTGGCACCCCAGAACCTGGGGCTTTTAAAACAGTACAGGGAAGAATAGAAAAATCTTGTAGCCCTAACTCAAGGTTGATTCAAGGTACTGAGACCCACCTTCTATCCCTGCAATGACTGGAGACTTACAAGGAACTTAATGATCCCACGCTGGGTTTGTGAAATAAGGAAAACAAATCCTTGAAGAAGTTGTATCCACAAGCTCATTTTCACATTGAATTTCTGCTACTTGCCTGGTGTCTGAAAAGCTAAACAAAAAATATAAGTGGTCTGGATTTATATCAAAGTATGAGTATCATACAAATTTTTTTTTGACACTAACAAAAATGAATGAGAATTCAACCATCAAAAGATAATGAGGAAAAACGAAATATAAACTACATTTGGGATGTAAACAACACACTGAAAAACAACTTGCTGATAAATGATGAAATTGACTAAAAAAATAATGAAATTACTGCACACATGCAACAACTTGACATTTGCACTTAACATTTTTGTTTTAAATACATGTAATAGAGAAGAAAAATGACAAATTAACCATTTGACAAATGGGAAATTGAAAAATAGGGTAAATCAAAAAGAAACTAGAGGGAGGGCAATATTAAAAAGCCAGAACATAATGAAATGGAAAACAGAGTACAACTGAAGAATCCAAAAACCTAACAGTTTTATGTAAAGAATAACAGGAAAACTTCTGGCAAGAGTGAGCAAGATTTGTGAAAGATGCCCAGATAAAAATTATTACTCCATAAGAATAGACATAAATTCAAAAATTTTAAATGAAACAATTATGAATGCACTTATGAATAATTTCTTTGAAAAATATACATTCCCAAAACTGACACAAAAATAATCACTGTAATGAATAAACTTTTAAAACCATTTTGGACATTAAATGAGTGGTTAAAAATCAAGACATACACACAAACACACAATTATGAAATAATTTTATATATGAATTATAAGAGCAACTCATAATAATTTAATGTTTGGAGCAATTCAGAGCATAGCAAAAGAACAATATTCCTGAATTTATTTTGTGGAACTGGTATATAATAGATAATTATACCAAGCAAGAAGAATCTAAGATAAGGAATCATAACTGAAAGCTGTTTATATTGCCATGATAGTGGCTTTGCTTTTCTCATGTATTTTCTAGGAATTTACCACACATTCCATTTTGTTTGCATTTGTATTTGTTTGTATTAGTTTGTTCCATTAGTTTGTATTATTTTTTTTCCATATCTATGTTTATATTTATATCCATGCATGCATCCATCCATCCATCCATCTTCTTTCTTTTTTTTTTTTTTTTTCCATGCATCCTTTTTCTTATCTCCTTCTGTATTATTTCCCAGTGTAAAATGCTGTGTAGGCAGTTTAGGGGTCTTTGATTCTCCTTACTGCTCCTATCTATGTACGTTCTCTTATAATTATTTTCTACTCTTTTAGGCAATTTTTTAAAATTTTGTAAGTAGGTCCTTGTTTTAAATAATTATCCCCCCACTGACACATTTTCTCATTAGACTTTGAATTTGGTCTTCTCAGATATTTAGAGAGAAGAAAATAGAGAAGACAAAAAATTAACTAAAAAATTTCAAAGAAATGCAGGATACCTATCTAATGGCATAGAGAATTTTTATATTTTATGCTCTGTAACTCTCAATATTGCACTGATATAATTTACCTTCAAAAATCCTCCTATAACATCTTCCTATTCCCCTGGATCTGGTGGACATACTCTGCATACTCTTCCCTGTATATGACTGTACTGCCCAAACTCTTAGCTAAGCTACTGTATACCACTGGATTCCATCCTCTCTTATCTACTGAAGAACATTACTCTGTTTTCTTCTTTTCCTCCTGCACAAATGTTTTTCCTTCTAGAAGATTCTAGTCCTTATCACACTAATGTGACATATGATATTATTTATATCAATTTAGGAGAAAAAAAAAAACTTGGCTGTGTTTTTGTCCTTTTCTCTCCATCTTTTCATACCAAAATTCTTTGAAATAATTTGCCTTTATGTGCTATTATTTTTATTTCTCAAATTTCATTTCCTGTTAAACCCATTCCAGTCAGGTATTTACCCCTACCACCCATCCAACACCGACCAGCATCATTGTCACCTGTGATAACCACATCACTGAATCCGATGGTAGCTCACTCAGTTAATCTAACATCTGCATTACACATAGTTGATTGCTTTTTCTTAAGACTTCACTGGGCTTCCAGGACACACCATTCTCTCATTTTTCTTCCTATCTGTCTGGGAACTACTCCTTAGCCTTTTTTGCTGAGTCCTTCTCCTCTCCTTAATCTCTAAATGTTGGAGGGTGATTAGATTCAGGAATTCTTCCCTTTTCTACTCACTTTCATTCTCTTAGTTATCTCATCCAGTCTCATGATTTTCTATGCTGACAACTTCTGATTTTATAGTATCCAGCCTGGATTCCTACATTGAGTGCGTAGTTTATTTGTTTTGTTTTGTGTTACATTTTTCTGAACACCCAAGGAAGATCTAGCCTATAATTAAAAAGTATATATTTTTATGTTAAAAAAATCACTTTATGTCAGTGCTACCCTTTTTAATGTCATGATCATCAGGCTTTTTTGTTTGTTAGTATATGTGTGTGGGGAAGTATACATATGTGTGTTTATTCATTTTCCAAGAGAATAATCTTTCCAGGTTCTAAGTTTATGAACATAAAATTGTGTGTATTAAATTTGATCCCAATCACTGTCAACCTCGGTACTGTGAAAATTCCCTTTTTAAGTATTAATAGATTGGTGTACATATTACATCTTTAGCCAAATTCTCCATGCCAACCAGATGCTTATGTAGTATAATTTTTCTAGATTACAGTAATATGCTCCTAATTTCATTGTTAAACCTTATGGCTATGAGACACTTTATTTCTAGATTACTGGTAACAACCTTTACTTTTTTGTTTTTTTCCTAAATCTTTGATTAAAAAATCTCTATTCTCAGGTACCTGGGTGGCTCAGTCGTTAAGCGTCTGCCTTCGGCTCAGGTCATGATCCCAGCGTCCTGGGATTGAGTCCCACATCGGGCTCCCTGCTTGGCAGGAAGCCTGCTTCACCCTCTCCCACTCCCAATCCCCCTGCTTGTGTTCCTGCTCTCGCTATCTCTCTCTCTGTCAAATAAATAAATAAAATCTTTAAAAAAAAAAAAAATCTCTATTCTCCAAGATGTACTGCTATTAGGTCTCTTCCTTTGAGACAACATTCAGGAAATTTATAATATCAAATGAAAATAGTCCCTCTTTGTTTTATTCTTTCCTCAGCAGTTAAACATATAAATGGATGTAAAAACTGAGGCATGGATTTCAGAGAACAAAGGGAATGTTTCTGATGTTTCAGAAAATAATTTTCTTCAACACATATGATGTGGATTACACAATCAAGTGCACAGGTTGGGCCTAGAAGGGAGAGACATAGAGGAAGAGTAGGTTTATAAGTTTGTTTCCTTGCTCTCTCCTGTCAATGATCAAACATGTGTTAACCATTGACCATTTAAACGTGTCAACTTGATTGTCAAATTGAGACTGTAAACTTGACCCTAAGGGGAACTCTCTTATATTGTACCAAATCGTCAGTTTCTATTATTTTTTTTCCTTTCATAAATATTCATAGAAATTTGAAGTACAAGCATATGAATAAACCATATAGGTAATACTAACATAAAAATAGTGTAAAAGCATATTATAGCATATGTTAATGATACAAAAATGTGTAGAAAATTTAAATTAGTTTGTGCTGCCATAGAAAATTTTAAAAAAATAAAATCAGCACCGGTATTGCTAATATGGTTTTATGTTTCAAATGGTTTCACACTGTTATATACACTGTTAAAAAAGTAGGTCTATATTGTTTCAAACAGCAACCTTTTTTTTTTGCAAATTTCCTTCAAGGTGCACATATTTAGTAAATCTACTAGTTTGTGGAAATATTTGTAAAATGTTTTTATGGATACAATATTAATTTCTATTTGCATTTTTTGAAAAATTTCAAGGCGAAAATCACTGAAGTCTAAACTATGCACTGTGGAAAATCTTCCAAAATATTTTATCCAGATACAGATAAAGGGAGAGTAGACTGATTATTACAGTTGTGTCTTAGAGGATGGCAAAATTTGCTCTCACAACTTCTAAGTTTATTCGTAGTTTCTGCTCTAGTCATAAAATTCATGGTAGCTTTATATTCTATTTATGATAAAGTCTTCTTTTAAAAACTTGTTAAGCTATTAATGTAAGTTACATATATTTATTTTATTTCCCAGGCAATAGGTCTTGTCTGTTTCAATGCTCAACACAGGGCCTGGTATCTAATGTGATGTATGCACGAATATCAGTTATTCCTCAAATATATAAATGAAACCTGACTGCATTTTTATGCTAATGGAAATGATCCCTTTCAGAACTTCTTGCATGTTAATAGTAAAATACATAGTAAAATAACAATTAAAACCCAAAGAAAATACCATCCAATACAATACAATGTCCTTAAAAAACATAATTTTTATAATAAACCTAAGCAGTACAATGTTAGTGAAGATTAGCACGATGCTAGAGCCAGGTTGCATGTATTTAAATTCTACTACATACCTATGCAGTCTGGAAGTCACAAAACCCCCTAAGCACAATTTCTTCATCTTTAAAAACATCTCTTCCTTCTTTGGGTAATTGCAGGAATTAAATGAGTTATTATATGTAAAGATCTTAGGGTAGTGTTTGTCATCTAGTAAGCCACATGTCACATCATTGTCATTGTTATCTATATCAACTTTTGAAGATAAGTAACTCATGGATAAGTATATATTATATTGTATTCATGAAACGTACCCAAATGTAAATTGTACCACATGATGCACAAGAAAGAGAAAAAAGCACACATAAAAGTAATCACATGATCAAACAAGATGGAGACAAAATTATTATTCAAAGATAAACTTTTTTGCAAAGGACAAGCTCATAATCTTTAATATGTTAAAATTAAAATTAATTCCAAGACATTGTATCAAAAGTCTAACCTGCTTCAACCAAAGCACTACCCTTGAGACCAGTGTTTTTAAGTCCATCCATTTTAGAAAGACTATGACAGAACATGTCTAGAATTTAAATAGCACCACTGTCGGTTTTAAATATTAATCTTTATTAATTTGATCTTAAATGAGCACAAGAGGTGTTCTAGGTCAGAAACATATGTCTTATTAAATTCCTCACAGTAAATAATAAAGTGTCAGCACCTTCTTGTCCTAGACCTTATCCCTGGGGCAATGGATACAAGATGATGGTATTTTTTTCCTATATAATTAACCAGACTCTCTATAGATGAAGGGCAAGGAAAAATGATTTTTCTCTGCTTATAAGAAAGAATGAAGCACTTGCCCTCACTCCTCTTCTGAAAGGTTATTCTAGGGAAAATAATGACCCCTCCTTTTAATTATAAACCTTTTGGTAATGTCAATATAATTTCTCCAGGAGTGACATAGTCCTCTGCATCTCAGCCTTTAAAACTTGGAGTTGTCTCCCAAGTTCTGAGGCTTCATTGATTTTGACATGTAAATACTTAGGAAGATAACTACCCATTCTTTCCAGTACCCAGCAATTTAATTTAGGAATATACCCCAGGCTCCAAAAGTTGACCCTGTCCTTGAGGAAAAAAAACAAGTTTATCATTCTTTGAATCAGAGCAATTAACTAGACAAAAGGATAGAGATCTAAATCTCCAGGTATGTGAAGAGTATCAGGAAGTTAGTGATTTTTGCAAGAACCCTGAGGAACCCAGAGAGGTTTTATTTCCCCACTAATTAATCAAGAATATTTTGAAAAGTTAAATAATTGGCAATATTAAGACCGTACCATATGGAGACAGAAACAAATTTTTGTTTTGTTTTGCTTTGTTTTGACTAGTTCTAATGGGAATTATTCTATTGGTTGGACAAAAATGATAATTTTAAAGTTATTTAAATCTGCCTCTAGCAAACAACATCGTAGTTGTGGGGAAAAAAATATTACAAATATTTCAGCCATCCATTTTGCCTCTAGAGAACTATGTGATTTTGTCCATATCACTTAAAATTACCTCTAAATTTAGGCACTTCCAGCAATTAACATTTATTATCACACTTTCTTGTGGTCAGGAATCTGAATGGAGCTTTGGTGGGTGATTCTAGTCTGAAATTTTTCATGTTGCTGTCAAGCTGTCTTGGTGAAGGCTGCACTATGGTGGGGGGGGGGATCGGGTCGTGTTTCTAAGTTCCCTCGTAGTTCCTAATCAGGTGGCCTTTCCACAGGACTGACTCATGACAGATATGACATCTGTTCTTTCTAAATGAGCAATTAGAGAGAGAGAGAGAGGAGTGGGAGAGAGATAAGGTGCTCAACATGGAAGCCGCTATCTTTTAATATTCTAATCTCAGAATTGATATCCTATCCCTTCACTTATATCTGAGTCCATAAATCCAATCACTGAAGGGAGACCTTGAACAAGAGCTGGAAAAGCAGAGATCTTAGAGGCTTGGTAGTATTTAGACTTGGTAAATGGGGCTGGATTTTAGTCAGAAGGCAGACGCTTAACGACGATGTTCTCCTGGATAGGATTTGGTAATAGCTGAAGCACCTATGTGAAAATGGTTTGCAATGTTGTAATTGTCGTTAATGCAGTTTATAATCCCCTAAAATTGCATAATACATGAATATAAAAAAATTGAAATTGAGGGCTTTGTTTATACAGAGAATATCTCCCAAAATACATGCATTGTAAGTAGTCAGTCACTCTAAACTTTTAAATCTAGCAAATGATCTTTTTAATGAATGATTTTGTTTTAAAATCATATAATAGTAGACCAGAGACTATGATAGCCTAATCTCTAGTTAATATATCTTTATGATCTTCTGAAAAGACTTTACAAGCAGTAAATTTATGATTGGCATATAGAATATTTTAACTTAGAATTTAAATAGATTTCTAAGGATGTCTGGGTGGCTCAGTAGGTTAAGCATCTGCCTTCTGCTCAAGTCATGATCCCAGAGTCCTGGGATCGAGCCCCGCTAGCCCCATATCGGGCTCCCTGCTCAGCGGGAAGCCTGCTTCTCACCCTCCCACTCCCCCTGCTTGTGTTCCCTCTCTCGCTGTCTCTCTGTCAGAAAATGAATGGGATCTTTAAATAAATAAATAAATAAATAAATAAATAAATAAATAAATAAATAAATAAATA